>NC_138311.1:42595000-42792500 GCF_965601325.2 Salmo salar
CCTCTGGAGAGCCCTGCGGTTGCAGATGGTGCAATTGCCATACCAGGTGGTGATACAGCCTGACAGGATGCTCTCAATAGCGCATTTGTAGAAGTTTGTGAGGGTCTTAGGGAACAAGTGGAATTTCTTCAGCCTCCTGCGCCTTCTTCACCACACTGTCTGTGCGGGTGGGCCATTTCTTGTTGTCAGGGATGTGCACGCCGAGAAACTTGAAGATTTTCACCCTCTCCACTCCCCGTCAATGTGGATGGGAGTGTGCTCTCTCTGCTGTCTTCTGAAGTCCACGATCAGCTCCTTCGTTTTGTTGACGTTAAGGGAGAGGTTATTATCCTGGAACCACTCCGCCAGAATCCTTACCTCCTCCCTGTAGGCTGTCTCGTTGTTGTTAGTAATCAGGCCTACTATTGTTGTATCATCTGCAAACTTGATGACTGAGTTGGAGACGTGTGTGACTACACAGTCATGGGTGAACAGGGAGTACAGCAGGGGGCTGAGCACCCACCCTTGAGGGGCCCCGTGTTGAGGATCAGCGTAGCGGAGGTGTTATTGCCTAACTTTACCACCTGGGTTGGCCCGTCAGGAAGTCCAGGACCCAGTTGCACAGGGCAGGGTTCAGACCCAGGGCCCCAAGCTTAGCGATGAGCTTGGAGGGCACTATGGAGTTAAAGACTGAGCTGTAGTTGATGAACAGCATCTTTACATAGGTATTCCTCTTGTCCGGACACGATAGGGAAGTGTGCAGTGCAATGGCGATCTGTAGGGGCAATATGGGTGTCGGGTAAGGTGTAGGGAATATGTTCCGTCACTAGCCTCTCAAAGCCCTTCATGATGACAGAAGTGAGTACTACGGGGAGGTAGTAATTTTATTGGATGACTGTCCTTCATATTCCATTCAGCCAGCTCAACGTAACATTGATAGATTTAGGCTACTACATGATACTAAAATGTTCCCTATACTCATCATGAGGTTGCTACAACCTAGCCTATGAATGAAAGTTTACAATGTAGGTGCACAGGTCGCACACTCTTGCCTGCATCTAGCTGATCTAGGGTGTAAGCATTAGTCTAACAGTTGCAAACGAGAGTTTCTATTGGACAAATTCAGGTATGTATATCCCTGTTTCATTCCGTTTAAGAAACGTTTTTCAACAGAACCTTCATATCATAACCACTAACCGCTACACACAGCCTACATTGTTGTCGCCATATTAACTAGCTAATGTCATAGTCAACATAGATACTAGAACTAATGCTACACCCCCAATAATATCTGCTAAATATGTGTATGTGACCAATAAAATTTGATTTGATTTGATAGTAAACCCACTAAAATCATGTAGTACAGTGTAAGGTCAGCAAGCAGTTTGGCAGTTACACCGGCGGGTCCCGGTGTCAATAGATTAATGAAACAAAAGCTTATCTTGACTTGGAAGAGTTCCAGTGTTGGACAGTCATAGCTAGCTAGATAACATAGTATCTCTGTCTGTTTGAGCTGGTTGTTTGAGTAGGCCAAACTAGCTAGCTGCAATCACTAGCTAAGTGAAAGTTAAAAAAACAATACAGTAAATTATAGATATCTCTCCCTCTACCTCTCTTGCTTCTCCTTCATTTTTAAATAAATAAATTTGTTCAAAGCTGTTCAACTATTGACCTTCTCTCTCTCCCCCGAGTCAACTACTCACCACATTTTATGCATGGCAGTGCTAGCTAGCTGTAGCTTATGCTTTCAGTACTAGATTCATTCTCTGATCCTTTGATTGGATGGACAACATGCCAGTTCATGATGCAAGAGCTCTGATCGGTTGGAAGACGTCCTACAGAAGTTGTCATAATTACTGTGTAAGTCTATGGAAGGGGGTGAGAACCATGAACCTCCTAGGTTTTGTATTGAAGTCAATGTACCTAGAGGAGGACAGAAACTAGCTGTCCTCCAGCTTCACCATGGTGCAACCCTACAGAGTGCTATTGAGGCTACTGTAGATCTTCCTTGTGTTTTAATCAATTATTTGACTACATGTGAATACATTTAGTATATCTAAAAAGGATAACTTCATGATAATGTTTCACTATTTTTATTTGTATGAAATTTACAGAGGAGGATGGTCCTCCCCTCCTCTGAGGAGCCTCCACTCCTGTAAACACTCCAGCCAGCTGGTCTGCACATGCTCTGAGGACACGGCTTGGGATGCCGTCTGGGCCGGCAGCCATGTGAGGGTTAACGCGTTTAAATGGCCACTGAGAACGAGAGCTCACAGTCCTCGTGAGCGGCGGTGGCCTGAGTCGGCAGCACTGTGTTTTCCTCGAAATGGGCGAAGAAGGTGTTTTTCTTGTCAGTCAACGCTGCCATCACCATCAAAGCACTACAGTGAGACACATATGCTACCACTGCCTGTGTAGTCTCCCACTGCGACAACTACAACAATACGTATCCAAGCAACAGGAAACAAGCAGAAAAGATTCTGTTTTACAAGATTGGAGGCATCTTTCTCAGGGAGCTAGCGCAAGCAAAGTGGCTTCAGACTAAGAAGTCCAAAGCGGAAGAAAAGAAACACGAAACACACCCGGTGGATAGGCCAAACTCTTTCAACTTTAACATGTTGTGGCTGGATAGAAACCCTTAGGACAGAAGCTTAGTGTTTGTAATCTCCCTGTTGGAAGTGGCCATTCCCTATGGGGAGTCCTCCTTTGAGGCTGTTTTGATATCACGCATGCATGACCTTGTAGGACTTGGAGTGCACTCCAAATTAACTACGAACTAATGTTTTCACCTACTAGTCAAACTGTCCCTCCAAGGTGCCTTGTGAGGTGGTGCCTTGTTCTCATTATGAGCCCAGAGTGTGGTGTATCTCACTATTAGCAGAACCAAATGATATAGGGGAGGTTTGGGTCACATGACATATTACTGTAAACATGCAGTTAAGTTTGTGTGTTCCAGATGGGTGTAGGTCTGGTGGGCAAGTCGAGCTCATTAACACTTATCTGAAGAAGCCTTTACGACATATTCCATTGAAATGGGTTGGGGCACTATAACATTATTAGAAAATAAACACATTGGTCTATAAACTGAGAGTTTCAAGGGGAGATGTTATAGCAGTCTCTGTGTTACACAACAAATGTGCAGTCTTCAAACTGATATAACACTCTGTCCTTGTTCTTTCATTGCTACAGTGGTGTAAAGTACTTCAGTAAAAATACTTTAAAGTACTATTTAAGTAGTTCTTTTTAGGTATCTGTACTTTACTATTTATATTTTTGACTACTTTTACTTCACTACATTCCTAAAGAAAATAATGTACTTTTTACTCCATACACTTTCCCTGACACCCAAAAGTACTCGTTACATTTGCAATGCTTAGCAGGACAAGAAAGTGGTCCAATTCACTCACTTATCAAGAGAACATCCCTGGTCATCCCCACTGCCACTGATCTGGAGGACTCACTAAACACAAATGCTTTGTTTGTAAATGATGTCTGCGTGTTGTAGTGTGCCTCTAGCTCAGTGGCGGTTCTAGACCATTTCAACTGGGGGGGCCAAGCTGGGGCCAGTTGTACTGTTAGAGGGGCCAGTTACATTAGACGTTATTGTTGTCATATCATTTTCTTCACTGCATTGCAGGCATTAGCAGGCAAAAGACCATGTTCATAATCATTAGAGTTCTGCGTTGCCACTGTCTAATAACGGATGTAAAAAAAAAACGAACGACAGTTGTAGTGTGCCATTAGCTATCTGTAAATGACTCTAGCTATCTGTAAATGATGTCTGAGTGTTGTAGTGTGCCACTAGCTATCTGTAAATGTCTCAGTGTTGTAGTGTCTCTAGCTATCTGTAAATGATGTCTGAGTGTTGTAGTGTGCCTCTAGCTATCTGTAAATGATGTCTCAGTGTTGTAGTGTGCCTCTAGCTATCTGTAAATGATGTCTGAGTGTTGTAGTGTGCCACTAGCTATCTGTAAATGATGTCTGAGTGTTGTAGTATGCCTCTAGCTATCTGTAAATGATGTCTCAGTGTTGTAGTGTGCCTCTAGCTATCTGTAAATGATGTCTGAGTGTTGTAGTGTGCCTCTAGCTATCTGTAAATGATGTCTCAGTGTTGTAGTGTGCCTCTAGCTATCTGTAAATGATGTCTGAGTGTTGTAGTGTGCCTCTAGCTATCTGTAAATGATGTCTGAGTGTTGTAGTGTGCCTCTAGCTATCTGTAAATGATGTCTCAGTGTTGTAGTGTGCCTCTAGCTATCTGTAAATGATGTCTCAGTGTTGTAGTGTGCCTCTAGCTATCTGTAAATGATGTCTCAGTGTTGTAGTGTGCCTCTAGCTATCTGTAAATGATGTCTGAGTGTTGTAGTGTGCCTCTAGCTATCTGTAAATGATGTCTGAGTGTTGTAGTGTGCCTATAGCTATATGTAAATGATGTCTCAGTGTTGTAGTGTGCCTCTAGCTATCTGTAAATGATGTCTGAGTGTTGTAGTGTGCCTCTAGCTATCTGTAAATGATGTCTGAGTGTTGTAGTGTGCCTCTAGCTATCTGTAAATGATGTCTCAGTGTTGTAGTGTGCCTCTAGCTATCTGTAAATGATGTCTCAGTGTTGTAGTGTGCCTCTAGCTATCTGTAAATGATGTCTCAGTGTTGTAGTGTGCCTCTAGCTATCTGTAAATGATGTCTCAGTGTTGTAGTGTGCCTCTAGCTATCTGTAAATGATGTCTGAGTGTTGTAGTGTGCCTCTAGCTATCTGTAAATGATGTCTGAGTGTTGTAGTGTGCCTCTAGCTATCTGTAAATGATGTCTGAGTGTTGTAGTGTGCCTCTAGCTATCTGTAAATGATGTCTGAGTGTTGTAGTGTGCCTATAGCTATCTGTAAATGATGTCTCAGTGTTGTAGTGTGCCTCTAGCTATCTGTAAATGATGTCTCAGTGTTGTAGTGTGCCTCTAGCTATCTGTAAATGATGTCTCAGTGTTGTAGTGTGCCTCTAGCTATCTGTAAATGATGTCTCAGTGTTGTAGTGTGCCTCTAGCTATCTGTAAATGAGGTCTCAGCGTTGTAGTGTGCCTCTAGCTATCTGTAAATGATGTCTGAGTGTTGTAGTGTGCCTCTAGCTATCTGTAAATGATGTCTCAGTGTTGTAGTGTGCCTCTAGCTATCTGTAAATGATGTCTGAGTGTTGTAGTGTGCCTCTAGCTATCTGTAAATGATGTCTGAGTGTTGTAGTGTGCCCCTGTCTAACTATAAATAAAGAAATTATTTAAAAAAGAACATTGTGCCATCTGATTTTCTTATTATAAGTAATTTGAAATGATTCATACTTTTACTTTTGATACTTAAGCATATTTTTGCAATTAGATTGATTTTTGAAACTTAAGTATATTTAAAACCAAATACTTTTAGACTTTTACTCAAGTAGTATTTTTCTGGTTGACTTTTACTTGAGTCATTTTCTACATAGGTATCTTTACTTTTACTCAAGTATGACATTTTGGTACGTTTTACACCACTGCAATGCTATGCCCTAAACTGAACACTGAAATAATGTTCTGAAGTTTGCACAGCTTTCTTGTTCATGTGTGTTTCTTGTCCCTCAGACAAAATGTTCAGTCATAAATATGTCAGTCTCCAACTCTACCCCTTCCTTACCTGAACACATATCATAGTGCTATGTGCCATTTAATAATGTTACATAACTGTAAAGATTATGTAGGCAAAGTGTTATCAGGGAAAATGCTAATGTTTACAACCTTATCAATAGCCTATGTTGTGCAAGATTGTGAGAGTATGTTGAAGATAAAGCGCTGTTAGAAAAGTGAACATAAAGTAATAATTTTCTGACATATGGGAACGATAATTAGCCTAAATTAGGATAAATAAAAAAAAAAACAGTTTTGGACACATCAAAGGGAAACCGGCGCCTCTTATGGGTCTTCGTCCAAGCGACCCACCTTTTTGAAAGATCCAATGTGGCATAGTGGTGCTAAATATTACAACTGAACATTCCACAACCATCTTGTAAAATACAAACACAGAAAACTTTCAGGAGAACGTCCTACAGAATGCCAATGTTTGCAATTGTTGGCATGCATAAAAGTTACTTCCGAAATGAATACTTGTTGAAAAGCAGCCAAATGATTTAAGGCTCCCAAAGTAACAAAGAAAGCGTGACTTACCCAGCCATATGGAGTTATGAAATACTCCATTTCTGAAGCCCCAGGTTTGCGCTTCTTTCAAGAAGAACCCAATGGCCCAGATGACAGCGAAGACTCGCATCCTCCTCTTGTAGAGATCAGAGCTGTGCGCTGCGTTTGATGTCCTCTGGCCAGCTGCTACCGTTGGCGCTGTGCTAGCTGCTCATCTGACAACTGGCGTTTTAAAATGTTAGAGCCAATTTATGCTTGATCCGAAATGTGGTCAGAGGTGCCGTGTGGATGGTGTGACGCAATTGCGGAACCTCTGGAGGCATGCAGAAGCCAAATTGACTCGCGTGCACCTCTCAAATTTTAACCCAGCTGTGTTGCAACATCACCTCCTGGAAGCTGAAAATGTCCGTTATTCCATTGCCGGAATACTCACCAGATATGTCACTCATTGGGCATATCTCAAATCAATTCAAATTATATTTGTCACATGCATTGAATACAACAGGTGTAGACCTTACCATGAAATGCTTACTTATTAGCCCTTAACCAACAATGCAGTTCAAGAAATAGAATTAAGAAAATATTTCCTAAATAAACTAAAGTAAACAATAAAATAAAAAGTAACTCAATACAATAACAATAAAGCAGCAGAGGTAACTCCCTTTCCCGTGGTGGTCCTCATGAGAGCCAGTTTCATCATAGTGCTTGATGGTTTTTGCAACTGCACTTGAAGAATCTTTCAAAGTACTTGACATTTTCCAGATTGACTGACCTTCATGTCTTAAAGTTGTCATGCCCTGATCTGTTTCACCTGCCTTTGTGATTCTCTCCACCATCCTCCAGGTGTCACCCATCTTCTCCATTATCCCTTGTGTATTTATACCTGTGTTCTCTGTTTGTCTGTTGCCAGTTCGTTTTGTTTGTAGGATCTACAAGCGTTTTGTTTCCCTGCTCCTGCCTGTTTTCCTGCTCCTGTTGTCTATTATCCCGGTTCCGACCATTCCGCCTGCCCTGACCCTGAGCCTGCCTGTCGTCCTGTACCTTTGCCCCACTACTCTGGATTACCGACCTCTGCCTAACCTAACTCTGAGCCCGCATGCTGTCCTGTACCTTACACCCTTTCTGGATTATTGACCCCTGCCTGCCTTGACCTGCCGTTTGCCTGCCCCTGTTCAAGGTATAAACTTTTGTTTTCTTCAACACTGTCTGCACCTGTGTCATACTTTAAAACGTGATAAAAGTAATGATGGACTGCCTTTTCTCTTTGCTTATTTGAGCTGTTCTTGCCCTAATATGGACTTGATCTTTAACCAAATAGGGCATCTTCTGTATATACCACCCTGCTGTACCTTGTCACAACACAACTGATTGGCTCAAACGCATTAAGAAGGAAATAAATTCCACAAATTAACTATTAAGAAGGCACACCTGTTAATTGAAATGCATTCCAGGTGACCACCTCATGAAGCTGGTTGAGAGATTGCCAAGAGTGTGCAAAGCATTCATCAAGGCAAAGGTTGGCTACTTTGAAGAATCTCAAATATAAAATATATATATTGATTTGTTTAACACTTTTTTGGTTACTACATGATTCCATATGTGTTATTTCATAGTTTATGTATTTCATTATTATTCTACAATGTAGAAAATAGTAAAATAAAGAAAAACCCTTGAATGAATAGTTGTGTCAACTTTTTACTGGTACTGTATATTTTATAATATTTCTAAATATTTCCAATAACAGAACTTACAGTTGACCGGGGCATCTCCAGCAGGGCAGAAATTTGACTAATTGACTCGTTGGAAAGGTAACATCCAAGACAGTGCCACGTTGAAAGTCACTGAGCTCTTCAGTAAGGCAGGCCATTCTACTACAAATGTTTGTCTATGGAGATTGCATGGCTGTGTGCAACGTCAAACAGCTGTGTGCAACTGTTTGTCGGGAGCTTCATGAAATGGGTTTCCATGGCCGAGCAGCTGCACACAAGCCTATGATCACCATGCGCAATGCCAAGCGTCGGCTGGAGTGGGGTAATGCTCGCCACCATTGGCCTCTGGAGCAATGGAAACGCGTTCTCTGGAGGTACGAATCACGTTTCACCATCTGGCAGTCCGACGGACGAATCTGGGTTTGGCGGATGCCAGGAGAACGCCACCTGCCCCAATGCATATGGCCAACTGTAAAGTTTGGTGGAGGAGGAGTAATGGTCTGGGGCTGTTTTTCATGGTATTGGCTAGGCCCCTAAGTTCCAATGAAGAAAAATCTTAACGCTACAGCATACAATGACCTTCTAGACGATGCTGTGCTTCCGACTTTGTGGCAACAGTTTGGGGAAGGCCGTTTCTTGTTTCAGCATAGCAATGCCTGTACACAAAGCGAGGTCCATACAGAAATGGTTTGTCGAGATCGGTGCGGAAGAACTTGACTGGCCTGCACAGAGCCCCGACCTCAACCCCATCAAACACCTTTGGAATGAATTGGAACGCCGACTGTGAGCCACGCCTAAAGGCCCAACATCAGTGCCCGACCTCACCAATGCTCTTGTGGCTGAATGGAAGCAAGTCCCCGCAGCAAGTCCCCATTCCAAAATCTAGTAGATAGCTTTCCCAGAAGAGTAGAGGCTGTTATAATAGGAAAGGGTGGACCAACTCCATATTAATGCCCATAATTTTGGAATGAGATGTTCGACAAGCAGGTGTCCACATACTTTTGGTCATGTAGTGTATGTGACGTACAGAACAATTAATCGTCATTGTTTGCAGCTTTGACAATAAAGTTGTATGCCCTGTTGACGTCTTTAATTTTTAAAATGTTATACCTGCTATACTAAATGTCTACAGAGTTTGTGTGTTTTCGAATTGAAAGGACCAGTATGTGTTAACCTCGAATACACAATCTCAGAGCTAACATGCTATTACATTGAAAGTTTCCCTGAGTCATCTGCGATAAACAGATGTTGTAACACTATTATAATTATATCCTCCCACATGTTCTGGGATTGTGTGTGTGGGACAGTTATACTGTCCAACAATAAGATCTGCCTACATTCTAGGCATGTGTTCTTTACACTGTCCAGAGTCCCACTGCATGGGCCTGTGTGGTCATTGTGAACTACAGCCCAGTAAACGCACTACAACATGAAACACATGAGGTTGGGTGTCGAGGAGAGAGGGATAAGGGAGTCTTTGTTTCCAGGCTGTTTTAACTGTGATGACACTCCATGACTAACATCCTGCCATCTCTGTGTGCCAAACTGGAGGAGGTGGCGTCTCTCTCTCTCTCTCTCTCTCTCTCTCTCTCTCTCTCTCTCTCTCTCTGCACCAGACCTGGGTTCAAATAGTATTTATTTTCTTTAAACAAAATCTACCACAAGTGCCAGGTGGGTGGGGTTTGCACTTTTGGGACTATCCCATTGTTTCATTGCGCCCGCCAATCTCAATCGAGCACAGTTTAAAGGCCCAAGGTGAATGTTGAACTTTTGTTGCACACATATCCAAATGATGCTGCGTACTATTTTGTGCAATAACGCTGTCAGTGTGTTTGAAGCGTAAGAGCTTTCATTGTCTGCTTATATGCCCCCTTTATATATCTTACAGTTCTGACTTGGTGTACAGGGAGAATACTGTAAGAACGGCCCATGTCCTGAATCCTATCGCTGTACATTTCAAAAGTGCTGAACAAATAGTTATATTGACTACATTTGTCCAAGCTCGCTCGTTAATGGCTTTATCGAAGTTACGGATTGCGTCTTATCTGCTCGGCGTCCCCTTATGCCATAGTTTTTACATCTCAATTGTCAGGAGAAACCCCATTTGTTTAAGCAAGTCAGCCATACTACTAGCCATATCAGCTACACTACCGGTCAAAAGTTGTAGAACACCTACTCATTCAAGGGTTTTTCTTTAGCTGTCATCAAGGCAAAGTGTTGCTATTTGAAGAATCTCAAATATAAAATATATTTTGATTTGTTTAACACTTTTTTGCTTATTACATGATTCCATGTGTGATTTCATAAGTTTTGATGTCTTCATTATTATTCTGCAATGTATAAAATAGTAAAAATAAAGAAAGCCCTTGAATGAATAGGTGTTCTAAAACTTCTGACTGGTAGTGTATGTTTTTTTAAAAAGGCAGTGAATGAGGCTGAATGAACTGCTTCGCTGCCAGACAAGGCTCTACTGATAGCCAGCTGTAGTAGTGGTAAGGATTCACTCCATGGTGCTGAAAAGAAAGCTCTGCTATTGGAACAACTTTATGTTGGCCCCAACAGTTTGTGGGCACTGTTTGTCACCGTTATAGTGCAATAATGTTTAGTGTTGTGTAGTGCCTTTGCTGGCATGAATCAATTTTTTGTTGAGTTTGCCCCACTAAGTCTTACATGCTAAAATCGCCACTGGTAACAATTAAGTACAGTTGAAGTCGGAAGTTTACATACACCTTAGCCAAATACATTTAAACTCAATTTTTCACAATTCCTGACATTTAATCCGAGTAAAAATTCCCTGTTTTAGGCCAGTTAGGATCACCACTTTATTTTAATAATGTGAAATGTCAGAATAATAGTAGAGAGGAGGATTTATTTCAGCTTTTCTTTCTTTCATCACATTCCCAGTGGGTCAGAAGTTTACATACACTCAATTAGTATTTGGTAGCATTGCCTTTAAATGGTTTAACTTGGGTCAAACGTTTCGTGTTGCCTTCCACAAGCTTCCCATAATAAGTTGGGTGAATTTTGGTCCATTCCTCCTGACAGAGCTGGTGTAACTGAGTCAGATTTGTAGGCCTGCTTGCTCGCACATGCTTTTTCATTTCTGCCCACACATTTTCTATAGGATTGAGGTCAGGGCTTTGTAATGGCCACTCCAATACCTTGACTTTGATGTCCTTAAGCCATTTTGAAATACATCCACAGGTACACTTCCAATTGACTCAAATTATGTCAATTAGCCTATCAGAAGCTTCTAAAGCTATGATCATTTTCTGGTATGTTCCAAGCTGTTTAAAGGCACAGTCAACTTAGTGTATGTAAACTTCTGACCCACTGGAATTGTGATACAGTGAATTATAAGTGAAACAATCTGTCTGTAAACAATTGTTGGAACAATTGTGTCATGCACACAGTAGATGTCCTAACCAACTTGCCAAAACTATAGTTTGTTAACAAGAAATTTGTTGAGTGGTTGAAAAATGAGTTTTAATGACTCTAACCTAAGTGTATGTAAACTTCCGACTTCAACTGTACCTTACTGCAATAATAATGCAAACCTTCTGTTTAGAAAGTCCTGTGTAGATTGTGTTTTCAACCAGCATGTATCAGGAAATAACACTTACCAAATTTGTTCACAGTTTTACAGTGTTAGTTTCTTCAGCTGTTGTACAATATGGTACAAAACATATGAAAAACTGAAGTATTCAAATGAAAACAAATATTACTTGAACCTTGGTAGGAAGACAACATGGCATGGGGACATTGTGTCAAACGTAGTGTTTTCTTCTCTATCCCAAGGTGGGCCCCTCTAGGGTTTCCATCCGTGCTGAGATCATGCTGATAGTAGCCTAACTGCAAGTGTGTCTCTCCTAGAGAGGAGGTCAACATAAAGTCAACAGCGACTTCAACACATCTTTTTTTAAGATCCTTGGTCATATGATGTAAATGCATTTCCTAAACTGTAACACAGGGCAATGGGTGCACATGTGGTTCCCCTCAAACTTGTCAGAGGTTTATTTTGTCCATCTGTAACAGCCTGTCAGTGCCAGATATGTACATGATGTACATTAAAAGTATGAAGTGTATGAAGGGCTCCCGAGTGCAAGAGGCGTCACTGCAGTCCCTGCTTCGAATCCAGGCTGTATCACATCTGGCTGTGATTGAGAGTCCCATAGGGCGGTGTACAATTGGCCCAGCATGGTCCATGTTTGGCCGTCATTGTAAATAGGAATTTGTTCTTTAACTGACTTGCCTAGTTAAAAAAAAAAAAAAATGTATTGCTTGATACTCTCGCCATCCAGCAGATGGTGATAAAAGACAATGTACTGGGACACAGAGAGGGAAAAACTGTTTCTATCTCAAGGCCATCAGACTGTTTTTTTATTTAACCTTTATTTAACTAGGTTATTTAACTCAGTTAAGAACACATTCTTAAATACAATGACAGCCTTGGAACAGTGGGTTAACTGCCTTGTTCAGGGGCAGAACGACAGATTTTTACCTTGTCAGATCAGGGATTTGATCTAGCAACCTTTCGGTTACAGGCCCAACGCTCTAACCACTAGGCTACCTGCCGCTGTTAAACAGCCATCACTGACACAGAGAGGCTGCTGCCTACATGCAGACTCGGAATCATTGGCCACTTAAATAAATGGATCACTAGTCACTTTAATAATGGCATATCTTGCATTACTCATCTTATATGTATATACTGTGTTCTATACCATCTACTGCATCTTGCCAATGCCGCCCAGTCATCGCTCATCCATATATTTATATGTACTTATTCTTATTCCATCCCTTTACTTAGATTTGTGTGTATTAGGTAGTTGTTGTGTAATTGTTAGATTACTTGTTAGATATTACTGCACTGTCGAAACTAGAAGCACAAGCATTTTGCTACACTCGCATTAAGATCTGCTAACCATGTGTACGTGACCAATACAATTAGATTTGATTCTGTTTATGAGTGAGGTTAGCGTACGTCATCGGCCATTGTTACTCCAGAGATGTCATGTCCCATAATGTCCAGCGTGTAGAGCCAAATGATAACAGATATCATCCTGCCTAATAAAAGGAGAGAGCAACAACATGGCTTTTTGCATAGTTCTCCGTCTATTCTCTCTGTATTATCTGTTAGGTCGATCTACCTCTGTCTTTGCCATCCCAGGACATATAAGTGAATATGATATGAATTAAGAGACAAATGGTCAAGGTTAATGCTACCCAACTCAAAATCTTTGACTTGTCTCTGTGTTAGTTTAACTGGACCTATGTGTGTGTGTGTGTGTGTGTGTGTGTGTGTGTGTGTGTGTGTGTGTGTGTGTGTGTGTGTGTGTGTGTGTGTGTGTGTGTGTGTGTGTGTGTGTGTGTGTGTGTGTGTGTGTGTGTGTGTGTGTGTGTGTGTGTGTGTGTGTGTGTGTGTGTGTATGCATGTGCGTCAACATTTACAAAGGTAGATGTAATTCCTGTGATGGACCTCTCACATCTGGATTGATGCAGGTAGACAATACAAGCATTCAAAAACAGAGGGACAATTCAGTCACAGAAGCATGACGTTCTGGTAAACTAATGGGCTTGTTATGGCTCACAGGGCTTTTGTGAAAGAGATTTGTAACATGCTCTGTTGAACACTACAACACAGTTGGCACGATGGGCGCGGGCATGGGAGCGCAGAGGGATATGCATGGAAGCGTGTGGATGCCAATTGTGGGGCCAAGGGCCTGGTTATGAAGGAGGAACACACACACACACACACACTGACACACACATGCACTTTAGTGACACAGCATTGTTCAATGTGACTGGTCTAGGGAAAGGCCTTTATGCTTCTGGAACGTCAACATTAAACCACAGATAGAACAATGAGACAGATATCTCACTGGATGTATACATGGGAAACATCCGGTTGGCATTTCCACTCACTGCCAAATATGGTAGTGAGAGGATGCCCACTGGGGGGCAGTGGGAGAAAATTGAACAAGATGGATTTTGGCAGACATTCTGATTGGATTTTGGCAGACATTTCTTTTTCATTAATTAAACATTTGATCTCAAAACAGTTTTCTGTTCACAAAACTAAAATCTGTTATGAACAGAACGGACTAAGTATTGTAGACTTCACCCTTTGCAAAAGTAAAAAAAAAAAATTGCGTTGTTTAGAAGGAGTGCCAAGGCAAATTGAGTTATTACACACGAGCACTTCACAGAGTAGGCGTTCCCTAACGAAAATATGCAGATGTATACTAGAACGCGCCAATAGGATCTCACTAGCGCGTGCTTGGCTCTGCCCACCTCCTTGCTTGTTCTGCCCACTTCCTTGGATAAGGATAAGCTTTAAAAAAAGCATGTTGAAATGTGAGTGTTGACTTTGCATGTGTGCTTTCCTCTTTTTCGAGGAGATGGGATTGGGTAGAGTAACATTAGGACAGACAGACCATTGAGTGATGAGTGAGTTGTTATGTGGAATTTCCCTCCGAGGAATCAAATGATAGTGTCTCGCTTTGAGAAGCTCATTTAACATTCCTCTAATTCCAATCATGTTAGTGATTGTCAGTTATTGAATTTCTTCTTGGAAGCGGGAGTACAGTTTGCCTGGCCCCAACCAAACGCATAAGCTCTCGTTGTACTGCGTGGTCGAGGTCCGGGGCTATAAGTACAGCTAGAAACAGTATTAAAAATAGCAGATACTTCCAGATGGTGACCTGCTGACGCTGTGAGTCATTGGTCAGTGCTCAGGATGTAGGGTGGAAGTCATTGGCCAGTGCTCTCCCTCAGGATGTAGGGTGGTAGTTGTTGGTCAGTGCTCTCCCTCAGGATGTAGGGTGGTAGTTGTTGGTCAGTGCTCTCCCTCAGGATGTAGGGTGGTAGTTGTTGGCCAGTGCTCTCCCTCAGGATGTAGGGTGGTAGTTGTTGGCCAGTGCTCTCCCTCAGGATGTAGGGGATTACGACTGGACTGAGCCATCTTGAGACTTCTGAGGTGAGAGATGGGAAGTGAAGAAGTTGAACAGAGCTGAAAGAGTGTAGGAATGGAAAGAGGATGTGTAGAGAGTGGACAGAGGAGAAAGAGGAAATTAAGCGATAACCTATTAGACAGCAGAGAAGTTAAAACAAAAAGGGGATGTAGGAATGGAGAAAAGAAACAGGGTAGAAGTGAGGTCAGGTGTCCAATGGGAGCAGGTTTCTCAGAGGAGTGTGATGAGAGGTGAGATGTCAAGGTCCAGAGAGGACACACTTTCACACCAGCCTGCTACTGCCACACACACAGGTTATGTTCTTCTATCGTCGTGGGGACCTAAAATGAATTTCCATTCAAAATCTTACTTTCCCTAACCCTAACCATAACCCCTTACCCTAATTCTAACCCTAAACCTAACACATCAGCTTAAAATAGCCTTTTTCCTCATGGGGACGTGGGAAATGTCCCCACGATGGAGAATTTTTCTTCTTTTACTATCCTTGTAGGGACATTAGGTCCCCACAAGGATAAAATAACCACACACACACACACACACACACACACACACACACACACACACACACAAGCTTCTCTTCCTCTTCCTTATCCACCAGGCATTATGCAAAGACAAACATGAAACATGCCGGTCTGATCAGCCTCAAGGATATAAAGTAGCAGTTCCCTTCCTGCACAAAATTACTTATACTATTAACATCAGCCCTTTCAATCCCCCTCATCACACTGCAGACCCACAGTCAGCTCCATTCTACATCACACTGCAGACCCACAGTCAGCGAGTCTACATCACACTGCAGACCCACAGTCAGCTCCATTCTACATCACACTGCAGACCCACAGTCAGCTAGTCTACATTACACTGCAGACCCACAGTCAGCTAGTCTACATTACACTGCAGACCCACAGTCAGCTAGTCTACATTACACTGCAGAGCCACAGTCAGCTAGTCTACATCACACTGCAGACCCACAGTCAGCTCCATTCTACATCACACTGCAGACCCACAGTCAACGAGTCTACATCACACTGCAGACCCACAGTCAGCTCCATTCTACATCCCACTGCAGACCCACAGTCAGCTAGTCTACATTACACTGCAGACCCACAGTCAGCTCCATTCTACATCACACTGCAGACCCACAGTCAGCTCCATTCTACATCACACTGCAGACCCACAGTCAGCTAGTCTACATTACACTGCAGACCCACAGTCAGCTAGTCTACATCCCACTGCAGACCCACAGTCAGCTCCATTCTACATCACACTGCAGACCCACAGTCAGCTTCATTCTACATCCCACTGCAGACCCACAGTCAGCTAGTCTACATTACACTCCAGACCCACAGTCAGCTAGTCTACATCACACTCCAGCCCCAGTCGGCTTCAGTCTACATCACACTCCAGCCCCACAGTCAGCTCCATTCTACATCACACTGCAGACCCACAGTCAGCTAGTCTACATCACACTCCAGCCCCAGTCAGCTTCAGTCTACATCACACTCCAGCCCCACAGTCAGCTAGTCTACATTACACTCCAGACCCACAGTCAGCTAGTCTACATTACACTCCAGACCCACAGTCAGCTAGTCTACATTACACTCCAGACCCACAGTCAGCTAGTCTACATTACACTCCAGACCCACAATCAGCTAGTCTACATTACACTCCAGACCCACAGTCAGCTAGTCTACATTACACTCCAGACCCACAGTCAGCGATTCAATCAAATGTATTTATAAAGCCCTTCTTACATGAGCCGATGTCACAAAGTGCTATACAGAAAACGAGCCTAAAACCCCAAACAGCAAGCAATGCAGATGTAGAAGCACGGTGGCTATGAAAAACTCCCTAGAAAGGCAGGAACCTAGGAAGAAAACTAGAGAGGAACCAGGCTCTGAGGGGTGGCCAGTCCTCTTCTGGCTGTGCCGGGTGGAGATTATAACAGTACATGGCCAAGATGTTCAAACGTTCATAGATGACCAGCAGGGTCAAATAATAATAATCACAGTGGTTGTAGAGGGTGTGCAACAGGTCAGCACCTCAGGAGTAAATGTCAGTTGGCTTTTCATAGCCGGTCATTCAGAGTTAGAGACAGCAGGTGCGGTAGAGAGAGAGTCCAAAACAGCAGGTCCGGGACAAGGTAGCACGTCCGGTGAACAGGTCAGGGTTCCATAGCCGCAGGCAGAACAGTTGAAACTGGAGCAGCAGCACGGCCAGGTGGACTGGGGACAGCAAGGAGTCATCAGGTCAGGTAGTCCTGAGGCATGGACCTAGGGCTCAGGTCCTCCGAGAGAAGAGAAAGAGAGAAAGAAAGAGAGAATTAGAGGGAGCATACTTAAATTCACACAGAACACCGGATAAGACAGGAGAAATACTCCAGATATAACAGACTGACCCTAGCCCCCCGACACAAACTATTGCAGCATAATTACTGGAGGCTGAGACAGGAGGGGTCGGGAGACACTGTGGCCCCGTCCAACTATACCCCCGGACAGGGCCAACCAGGCAGGATATAACCCCACCCACTTTGCCAAAGCACAGCCCCCAAACAGTGGCTAGTCTGCATCACAATCCAGACCCACAGTCAGCTAGTCTACATCACACTCCAGACCCACAGTCAGCTAGTCTACATCACACTCCAGTGTAGTCGATGAAGCTTAATTAAAGTATTGATTGTTAAAGAGGCTAGACATCTAATCCTCAAAGCTGATTGGGCCAGATCATTCAGAAGCTAGATTTTTTTTTCCTTCACTGTTGGACACATTGCATAGGCCTCAGTAGTTGTCCTTTACTGTTCAACACACTAGTACACTGACCTTGGGGGGAGGGGGGGGGGGGGGGGGTAGATCAGCTTTAATATTGCACATAGATTGTGGATTCTATCAATATAATTGTCTGCATAATTTCTAATCCCCCATATACAGTGCCTGGTATTCAGACCCAGTAGTGACCTGTCGTTCAGGGAAGCTAGGCCTGTTTTGAGCCCCACAATTTTAGCTAAAAAATGTAATATATCAGTTTGCAAACAATGTAAAAAACAACATCGAAAGCTGCAGTACAAAAAATAAAATAAAAATAATAATAATAATAAAAATAATAAATGCATGAAATGAAATGAAATGTATGCATTCACTACTGTGAGTCGCTCTGGATAAGAGCGTCTGCTAAATGACTAAAACGTTTAAAAAAATGCATACAAACATGGTCTCTTTTTTGTTTTCTTGAGTAAGGCAGCTCCAAAATGCAGGTGTTTCAGCCGAGCTCAGTGCTTTCTGTGGTGGTGGGACAGCCAGGGGAAAATACGGAGCGTAGGTGTTGGTAATGTTCTCTAGTTGCACCATGATTATCTCAGTGTTCTGTCACTCATGGGGACAGTATGTCACCGCCAAGTCTAAGTGTAGAACTAAACATTTCAAGCCCCTTTGGAGCTGCCATAGAGTTACATTAGAAGTGCCCATCCAAGAAGGCTCAAGGTCATTGGCCACAGATAAAATGACGTCAAATCACATTATATCTACAGTAGATTTGATTGGACATGTCAACATCACACCTTCAAAATCTTAGCTAGCAGTCATCATCATGAATCAAGTCGACAATCTACTGGCAAATCCTTTTTAATCCTTGTCATGTGAAGAGAAATAATGAAGAGAAATTATAGATAAAACGTATCGGTGCTCATCGGCCATAAACATTACAAAACAAGTTGGAAATCGCAAATTCAAAAATGAGTGGTTTGGAAGGAATCAATGACAGTGGCAAACTGCAAGCATTGCAAAGCTATCACTAGCCTGCTATTCAGTGGAGTGGCTGTGTGGTCCCAAATCTGGGATTAAGGGTCTCTTTTCCAAGTTTGAAATGATAAACATTCAACATTGGCCATGCTGTCAATGAAGCATGATTTGTGCCACGCTCAAAACAACTGTTAACTTGGAACTGCAAAAACTTGACTTAGTGAGTTCAAGACAACTGGGAATTCTGGAAAAAATGACCGCTGACTGGGAAAATACATTTTGAACGGTCATCCAACTCGGAATTGTAAGTCGGGAACTCGAGCCTCTTTCTAAAGCTATGACCTGTAGATCAATGACGTCATCATGATTCGACCTTGTTTTTTTCCGAGTTCTCAGTTGTCTTGAAAGCACCATAAATCCAGAGAATGCCAGACTTTGATGACAAAATTTGCCCACGAAGGACCGCCGTGCCACCTTCCTGTTCAAGTGAGCACTACAAGGTGAGTCCAAAAATGTATTGTATGCTGCTGCATAAATTATGTAATATGCCAGGGAGATATGTATACTGTAGCTAAGAAAGTAATACTAAGTGTATGTTGTGTAGTAAGCTGTAAGCAGCCCATGTGCCTCACCCTAATAATTTGGTCTATTTACCCCTCTTAATTTCGCCTACTGTTCTAACCTGTTTTAGAGAAATGTACTCATCAAATTTTGTAAGAGCTTTCATTGTCTGCTTACATGCCCCCTTCATTTATCCTATGGTTCTGGCTTGGTGTACATGGAGAACAATGTAAGAACGGTCCATGTTTTGAATTATGTCGCTGTACATTTCAAAAGTGCTAAACAAATAGTTATATTCACTACATCCATCCTAGCTCGCTCATTAATGTCTTAATTGAATTAATGGATTGCCTCTTATCCACTTGTTGTCCCCTTATGCAATAGTTTGTACATCTCAATTGTTATTGGAAACCACATTTGTTTAAGCAAGTCAGCCATATCAGCTATGTTTTTTTAAAAGGCAGTAAATGAGGATGAATTAACTGTTTCACTGCCAGGCAATTAATGTATTGTTTAGTGTTGTGAAGTGGCTTTGCTGGCATGCATCCCACTTTATTTTAGTATTTTTTTGCCCCACCAACATGCTAAAATAGCCCCTGTTCAGACCCCTTGACTTTTTCCACATTTTGTTACGTTACAGCCTTATTCTAAAATTGATTAAATAAATAATAAATCCTCAGCAATCTACAACGCGGATCGAATGAGAGCTTGGTGCCAAATGCGTCGCGGAATCCAAACAAAAAAGTTTATTGTTTTGAAAGTGTATTGGAAAGTTTCTTAGTAGCTAGCTAACTTTTTAGTTTGGATCCCGCGACGCATTTGGCATCAGTTGCTGGGACTGCTACTCTCTGTCCAGTGATCTTGCCGACCAAGGCAGGGTCTGAGGAGCTATTTGGCATAGCAGCTAGCCTAGCTGCCTATCAAGCTAGCTGGGTTTCTTGAGGGCTTGAACGCAGCCCCCGATGCAGTTAGCCATTGTGACTAGGACCGTGGATTGTCCCGGGTTTGTGGCTGTCTAGATCCCTGCTGTTTGTTGTGTTCAATCTTCCCTGTGACCTGCCCTGTCTGGAACTGTGAGGAGTATCAGCGTAACCTACGTTGCTAGCTACCATGACAAAGACCAAAGCCGGCGGGAGTACCGTTGAGGACAGTGGTGTCTCTCTATCACACGTGAAGTGCCTTTTAAACTAACAGAAATAGTTCTACAAGCAGTTGTTACAACAACAAGAAAGTAGTTTCAAGTGTTTTGTCCAAATACTGGTCGATTCAACTAATAAAAGAATGGACAACTTCACCAGAGAGGTCCAGGACTTGAAGGACGGTTTGCAGTTCTCCCAGGGTCAGCTCGATGAGGATAAACAGGAGAACGGCAAGATGACAGCAATCTGTAAGTCATTGAGAGAGTACATCAGTTCTGTGTGTGAATCCATGATAACAATGACGGATAAATCAGATCGAGGGATAATCAAGGAGGAACAACATGGTTGTGGATGGAATTGCAGAATCCCCACGAGACCTAGATGGAGTCTGAGGACAAAGTGAGGGAAATTATCTAAGAGAAATTGAAGATGGACCACAGGAAGATTGAGGTGGAGCACGCACACAGGACTGGAAAACCCACCACCGGCCCAGGTGATAGGAACTTGACCACTATCGGCCTGGGCCTGAGGTTCAAGGACAAGGTAGCTGTTCTGGAAAGAGCCAATAACTTTAGAGGAATGTATATCTTCTTCAATGAGGACTATCCTAAAGCTGTAGGCCAGAAGAGGAAAGAACTTATCCCAGCCATGAAAGCTGTCAGACCGCGTGGTGACATTGCTTACATCCGCCATGACAGGCTCATTGTCCTCTCTCCTTCCCAGAAGCCCGGAAGGGATGAGAGAGCCAAGCCTATGGGTTCATAGCTTCAACCCCGCAGCACACACACACCAATTGATTAATGGAGTGCTGAATGTATATATATATCTTTTTTTTATCTTGCTTTGTTTGCTCTTTTCCATATTATGTCTATCTCTGATAAGCTACCCAGGAAAGGGCTGAAAATATCCCATATTAATATGTGTAGCCTTTGAAATAAGGTTCATGAAATCAATAACTTCCTAACATCAGATAACATTCATATATTAGCCATTTCTGAGACTCACTTAGATAATTAATTTGATGATACAGCAGTAGCAATACAAGGATATAACATCTATAGAAGAGACAGAAACACTTATGGGGGAGGTGTTGTTGTATATATTCAGAGCCATATCCCTGTAATGCTAAGAAAATATCTTATGTCATGTGTAATTGAAGTGTTGTGGTTGCAGATTCACTTGGCACATCTAAAGCCTTTTCTTTTGGGGTGTTGCAAGTGCTAACTGTCAGTATCTAAATAATGTGTGAAATGCTTGATAGTGTGTGATGTAAACAGAGAGGTCTACTTTCTCTGGGACCTGAATATTGACTGGTTTTCATCAAGCTGTCTGCTCAAGAGGAAACTTCTCACTGTAACCAGTGCCTGTAATCTGGTTCAGGTTATTAATCAACCTACCAGGGTGTTTACAAACACTACAGGAACAAGATAATCTACATGTATCGATAACATTTTTACTAATACTGTAGAACTTTGTTCTAAAGCTGTATCCGTATCCATTGGACACAGTGATCACAATATTGTGGCTATCACCAGGAAGGCCAAAGTTCCAAAAGCTGGGCCTAAAATAGTGTATAAGGATCATACAAAATATTTTGCTGTGACTCATATGTGGATGACGTAAAAAATATTTGTTGGTCTGATGTGATTAATAAGGAGCATCCAGGCACTGCACTTGATGAATTTATGAAATTGCTTCTTCCAATTATTGATAAACATGCACCTGTTAAGAAACTAATAAGTCTGGTCGCACATCTGACTGGCTGACTTACTGCAAATTGAGTAATTATGTGACTAAACAAAAAAAAATGAAGCCAAGATCAATGATATAAAGAATGATTTAAAAAAGTACTTTAAATTAAATTATGTCAGGAAGACAAATTCAGCTCCATCTTTTATCGAATCAGATGGCTAATTCATCACAAAACCATTGATGTTGCCAATTATTTTAATGATTACTGCATTTGCAAAGTGGGCAAACTTAGGCAGGAACAGTGAGCCATCGTATTCAGGCATAAAAAGAACGAATAATGAAAGAAAAGCATTGCAAGTTAGAATTTTGTAAAGTTAGTGTGGGAGAGGTGAAAAAATGATTGTTAACGATCAACAAATGACACACCTCCTGGCATTGACAACTTAGACGGCAAGCTACTGAGGATGGTAGCTGACTCCATAGCCACTCCTATATGTCATATCTTTAATCTGAGCCTAGAGGAAAGTATTTGCCTCAGGCCTGGAGGGAAGCCAAAGTAATTATGCTACCCAAGAGTGGTAAAGCGGCCTTTACTGGTTCTAACACCAGACCTATAAGCTTGCTGTCAGCTCTTAGCAAACTATTGGAAATAATTGTGTTTCACCAAATACAATGTTTTTTCTCTGTAAACAAATTAACAACAGACTTTCAGCATGCTTATAGAGAAGGGCACTCAACATGTACTACACTGACAAAAACTACTGATAATTGGTTGAAAAAAATGTATAATAAAAAGATTGTGGGAGCTGTACTGTTAGATTTCAGCACAGCGTTTGATATTATTGACCATAACCTGTTGTTGAAAACATTTATGTGTTATGGCTTTTCAATATCTGCCACATCATGGATTCAGAGCTATCTAATAGAACGTAAAGGGTTTTCTTTAATGGAAGCTTCTCTAATGTCAAACATGTAGTGTGGTGTACCGCAGGGCAGCTCTCTAGGCCCTCTACTCTTTAAATTTGTTACCAATAACCTACCACTGTATTTCAACAAAGTATGTGTGTCCATGTACTGTATGCTGATGACAACCATATATACATCAGCAACCACAGCTAATGAAGTCACTAAAACTCTTAACAAAGAGTTGCAGTCTGTTTTGGAATGGGTGGCCAGTAATAAACTGGTGCTGAACATATCTAAAACAAAGAGCATTGTATTTGGTTAAAATCATTCCCTAAGTTCTAGACATCAGCTGAATCTGGTAATGAATGGTGTGGCTGTTGAAACATTTGAGGAGACTAAATTACTTACTGTTACCTTAGATTGTAAACTGTCATGGTCAAAACATATAGATTCAATGGTTGTGAAGATGGGGAGAGGTCTGTCCGTAATAAAGAGATGCTCTGCTTTTTTGACACCATATTCCAAAAAGCAAGTCCTGCAGGGACCAGATAATTGTCCAGTCACGTGGTCGAGTGCTGCAAGGAAAGACCTAGTTAAGCTGCAGCTGGCCCAGAACAGAGCTGCATGTCTTACTCTTCATAGTAATCAGAGGGCAGATATAAATACTATGCATGTCAGTCTGTCTTGGCTAAGAGTTAAGGAGAGAATGACTGGATCACTTCCTCTAATAAGAAACATTCATGTGTTGAAAATCCCAAATTGTTTGCATAGTCAACTTACACACAGCTCTGACACACACACTTACCCCACCAGACATGCCACCAGGGGTCTTTTCACAGTCCCCAAATCCAGAACAAATTCAAGAAAGCGTACAGTATTATATAGAGTTGAAGTCGGAAGATTGCATAAACTTAGGTTGGAGTCATTAAAACTCGTTTTTCAACCACTCCACAAATTTCTTGTTAACAAACTATAGTTTGGGCAAGTCGGTTAGGACATCTACTTTGTGCATGACACAAGTAATTTTTCCAACAATTGTTTACAGACAGATTATTTCACTTATAACTTACTGTATCACAATTCCAGTGGGTCAGAAGTTAACATATACTAAGTTGACTGTGCCTTTAACCAGCTTGGAAAATTCCAGAAAATTAGGTAATGGCTTTAGAAGCTACTGATAGGCGAATTGACATCATTTGGGTCAATTGGAGGTGTACCTGTGGATGTATTTCAAGGACTACCTTCAAACTCAGTGCCTCTTTGCTTGACATCATGGGAAAATCAAAAGAAATCAGCCAAGTCTGGTTCATCCTTGGGAGCAATTTCCAAATGCCTGAAGGTACCACATTCATCTGTACAAACAATAGTACGCAAGTATAAACACCATGGGACAACGCAGCCGTCATACCGCTCAGGAAGGAGAAGCGTTCTGTCTCCTAGAGATGAACGTACTTTGGTGCGTAAAGTGCAAATCAATCCCAGAACAACAGCAATGAACCCTGTGAAGATGCTGGAGGAAACAGGTACAAAAGTATCTATATCCACAGTCAAACGAGTCCTATATCGACATAACCTGAAAGGCCGCTCAGCAAGGAAGAAGCCACTGCTCCAAACCACCATAAAAAAGCCGACTTCAACTGTAGAGTCATTATTGCAAGGAACTCTGTTCCATCTCATTTTTCTCAAATAAACAACAAACCTGGTTTCAAAAAACAGATAAAGCAACACCTCACGGCACAACGCCTCTCCCGTATTTAACCTAGTTCGTTTGTGTGTACGTATTGCAATGTAGGTTAAGTGTGCCTTTACATTTTTTTTTGTGTAGTTCTGTCCTTGAGCTGTTCTTGTCTATTAACGTTCTGTTTAATGTCATGTTTCATGTTTTGTGTGGATCCCAGGAAGAGTAGCTGCTGCTTTTGCAACAGCTAATGGGAATCCTAATAAATTACCCAAAATACCCCATAATGACAAAGCGAGAACAGGTTTTTATTTCTGCAGCATTGAAGGTCCCCAAGAACACAGTGGCCTCCGTCATTCTTAAATGGAAGAAGTTTGGAACCACCGAGACTCTTCCTAGAGCTAGCTGCCCGGCCAAACTGAGCAATCGGGTGAGAAGGGCCATGATCAGGGAGGTGACCAAGAACCCAATGGTCACTCTGACAGAGCTCCAGAGTTCCCCTGTGGAGATGGGAGAAACTTCCAGAAAGACAACCATCTCTGCAGCACTCCACCAATCAGGCCTTTATTGGAGAATGGCCAGATGGAAGCCGCTCCTCAGTAAAAAGCACATGACAGCTCGCTTGGAGTTTGCCAAAATGCACCTAAAGACTCTCAGACCATGAGAAACAAGATGTTGTGGTCTGATGAAACCAAGATTGAACTCTTTGGCCTGACTGCCAATCGTCACGTCTGGAGGAAATCTGGCATCATCCCTACGGTGAAGCATGGTGGTGGCAGCATCATGCCGTGGGAATGTTTTTCAGCGGCAGGCATTGGGAGACTAGTCAGGATCGAGGGAAAGATGAATGGCGCAAAGTACAGAGAGATCCTTGATGAAAACCTGCTCCAGAGCACTCAGGACCTCAGACTGGGGCGAAGGTTCACCTTCCAACAGGACTACAACCCTAAGCACACCCTAAGGCAAGACAACGCAGGAGTGGCTTTGGGACAAGTCTCTGAATGTCCTTGAGTGGCCCAGCCAGAGCCCGGACTTGAACCCAATCGAACATCTCTGGAGAGACCTGAATATAGCTGTGCAGCAACGTTCCCCATCCAACCTGACAGAGCTTGAGAGGATCTGCAGAGAAGAATGGGAGAAACTCCCCAAATACAGGTGTGCCAAACTTGTAGCAGCATAGTCAAGAAGACTCGTGGTTGTAATCGCTGCCAAAAGTGCTTCAGCCAAGTACTGAGTGTAATGTAAATATGATATTTCAGAGTTTTTATAACAGTTTTTTCTTTGGCATTATGGGGTATTGTGTGTAGCTTGATGAGGATATATATATTCTCAATCAATTTTAGAATTAGGCTGTAACGTAACAAAATGTGGAAAAAGTCAAGGGGTCTGAAAACTTTCCGAAGACACTGTATATTGTTTTGTAAATAGATATATTATTTGAAATATAGATTTTTAAAATATATTTTCCTTCTTTATTATTTTCTCCTAACCTTACCACTCCTCCCCTAATTGTAGTAAACTTAATGGACAATAATACTTAGGCTTCTACTTCCAGCTTAAACATACTACAGTGAGGGAAAAAAGTATTTGATCCCCTGCTGATTTTGTACGTTTGCCCACTGACAAAGAAATGATCAGTCTATAATTTTAATGGTAGGTTTATTTGAACAGTGAGAGACAGAATAACAACAAATAAATCCAGAAAAATGCATGTCAAAAATGTTATAAATTGATTTGCATTTTAATGAGGGAAATAAGTATTTGACCCCCTCTCAATCAGAAAGATTTCTGGCTCCCAGGTGTCTTTTATACAGGTAACAAGCTGAGATTAGGAGCACTCCCTTTATCTCAGCTTGTTACCTGTATAAAAGACACCTGTCCACAGAAGCAATCAATCAATCAGATTCCAAACTCTAAACCATGGCCAAGACCAAAGAGCTCTCCAAGGATGTCAGGGACAAGATTGTAGACCTACACAAGGCTGGAATGGGCTACAAGACCATCGCCAAGCAGCTTGGTGAGAAGGTGACAACAGTTGGTGTGATTATTTGCAAATGGAAGAAACACAAAAGAACTGTCAATCTCCCTCGGCCTGGGGATCCATGCAAGATCTCACCTCGTGGAGTTGCAATGATCATGAGAACGGTGAGGAATCAGCCCAGAACTACACGGGAGGATCTTGTCAATGATCTGAAGGCAGCTGGGACCATAGTCACCAAGAAAACAAATTGGTAACACACTACGCCGTAAAGGACTGAAATCCTGCAGCGCCCACAAGGTCCCCCTGCTCAAGAAAGCACATATACATGCCCGTCTGAAGTTTGCCAATGAACATCTGAATGATTCAGAGGACAACTGGGTGAAAGTGGTGTGGTCAGATGAGACCAAAATGGAGCTCTTTGGCATCAACTCAACTCGCCGTGTTTGGAGGAGGAGGAATGCTGCCTATGACCCCAAGAACACCATTATTATAGTATTGATCGATTGACTTTTCAAATCACCCAGCAGTGCTATTTGCAGAGTTAGCCCATAGTAAATGTTTCACTGACCTTACTGGAAGTCCCTATAGACTCTATTTTAACAGTCCTCTCTGTATGTCCCTGTTCTTCCTGCAGATACTCTAAACTAACAAGCTAACCTACTTTTCCCCCCACAACTGAAACCTGGACTGAGGTTGGGCCCCGACTGCTCTGGGAGAATGACTTCACATTGGAGTGTTCTGGCTTACTGGATGGATGTGTGTGTGTCTGTATACGTTGGCGGGGGATTGGAGGAGATTTATGACCTCACTTCAGGCTGAATTAACAGCACATCCAGTCCCATAGACATGTTCCGTTTCCCTTCCCTCTATACTTGGTGTCTTCCAAAACTATGCAGTTAGCAGCAAGAAAATAGTATGCATTTTCCAGCTCAAACAAATATTTCTATGTGTTTATTGACATTCATTAGGGTTGTTACTTCTTCTATGAGTCTTATTTGCAGGTCATTTGAACTCGGAAAAATATGCTGATTTTATGCAACTAATACATAACTGGTTTAGCTGAGGAGAGAAGCACATGGTGAGGGTCGTCATGGTCGACAGCAGAGTGCTGGGAAAACAGGGAGGTGTTACTAACGCCTGCTACGTTAGGAAGATGTTTCTTTTACTCCTGCTAAGTTAGGGAGGTGTTTCTTTTACGTCTGCTAAGTTAGGTTAGGGAGGTGTTTCTTTTACGTCTGCTACGTTAGGGAGGTGTTTATTTTATTCCTGCTACGTTAGGTAGGTGTTTCTTTTACTCCTGCTAAGTTAGGGAGGTGTTTCTTTTACGCCTGCTACGTTAGGGAGGTGTTTCTTTTACGCCTGCTACGTTAGGGAGGTGTTTCTTTTACGTCTGCTACGTTAGGGAGGTGTTTCTTTTACGCCTGCTACGTTAGGTTAGGAAGGTGTTTCTTTTACGTCTGCTACGTTAGGCTAGGGAGGTGTTTCTTTTACGCCTGCTACGTTAGGGAGGTGTTTCTTTTACGCCTGCTAAGTTAGGTTAGGGAGGTGTTTCTTTTACGCCTGCTAAGTTAGGTTAGGGAGGTGTTTCTTTTACGCCTGCTAAGTTAGGTTAGGGAGGTGTTTCTTTTACGCCTGCTAAGTTAGGTTAGGGAGGTGTTTCTTTTACGTCTGCTACGTTAGGTTATGTAGGCGTTTCTGTTACGTCTGCTATGTTAGGAAGATGTTTATTTTGAGCCTACTATGTTAGGGAGGTGTTTCTTTTACGCCTGCTACGTTAGGGAGGTGTTTCTTTTACGCCTGCTACGTTAGGAAGGTGTTTCTTTTACGCCTGCTACGTTAGGGAGGTGTTTCTTTTACGCCTGCTACGTTAGGAAGGTGTTTCTTTTACGCCTACTACGTTAGGAAGGTGTTTATTTTACGCCTGCTACATTAGGAAGGTGTTTCTTTTACGCCTGCTACGTTAGGGAGGTGTTTCTTTTACGCCTGCTACGTTCTATATGATCAGAGGACCATACATGAGGATGATGGACTTCTGCTTATTGGTTAAGAGGGAGAACAGATGTTTGAACACACGCACACACAGAACAGCTGCCCTGGTACCTGAGGTTCAGAGCCACACACAGACACAGCTGCCCTGGCCCCTGAGGTCCAGAGCCACACACAGACACAGCTGCCCTGGCTCCTGAGGTCCAGAGCTACACACAGACACAGCTGCCCTGGCCCCTGAGGTCCAGAGCCACACACAGACACAGCTGCCCTGGCACCTGAGGTTCAGAGCCACACATAGACACAGCTGCCCTGGCACCTGAGGTCCAGAGCCACACATAGACACAGCTGCCCTGGCCCCTGAGGTCCAGAGCCACACATAGACACAGCTGCCCTGGTACCTGAGGTCCAGAGCCACACATAGTCACAGCTGCCCTGGTACCTGAGGTCCAGAGCCACACATAGACACAGCTGCCCTGGTACCTGAGGTCCAGAGCCACACATAGACACAGCTGCCCTGGCACCTGAGGTCCAGAGCCACACATAGACACAGCTGCCCTGGTACCTGAGGTCCAGAGCCAGACACAGCTGCCCTGGCCCCTGAGGTCCAGAGCCACACATAGACACAGCTGCCCTGGCACCTGAGGTCCAGAGCCACACATAGACACAGCTGCCCTGGTACCTGAGGTCCAGAGCCAGACACAGCTGCCCTGGCCCCTGAGGTCCAGAGCCACACACAGACACAGCTTCCCTGGCACCTGAGGTCCAGAGCCACCCCCCCAATTCATTTATGCCTTTCTTAGTTAACGTTCGGTGTCACCCTCCACCACTTACAGTTCATTTCCTTCAAAAACAACTACAGACCAGATGTTAATTTTTGTTATTTCAAAATGTATAATTTCACGATTGCTACACAGGTGAAACTGCACAGGTAAAAAATTGCAAGAGGGTCACCACAGGGAGTAAACATCAAATAAGTGGGCTATATGTTTGCTTTTATGTCATCCATTTATTGCTGTTTTCTGTATTCCTGCTTTGTGTGCAGAATGACGTGTACATGTAGTAGTGTTGTAAATCTACTGGTCTCTATTGGTGAATTATCATTGCTGTACAGGAAGCATGCTGGTGAATGTACATTTTACTGTTGAACTCACAAAGGTCTGGGCTACTGCATTTCCCCACATGGTGCCAAGACACAAGTAAGCACAACGCAACTGTGAGACAGTTATTATGTGACTCTTATTACATCCACACACTCTCTCCCTTTGTCTCAAACACACTCTCTCTCTTTCTCTCTCCCTTTGTCTCAAACACACACACTCTCTCACTTTGTCTCAAACACACACACACACACACACACACTCTCTCGCTCTCCCCGTCTCAAACTCACTCTCTCTCTCCCCGTCTCAAACGCTCTCTCTCTCTCTCCCCCCTTTGTCTCAAACACTCTCACACGCACGCACGCTGGCACGCACACACTCCTTCTCTCCGCCCTTTGTCTGTCTCTCTCTCTCTCTCTCTCTCACACACACACACACACACACTGCTCACCATCACAAAAAAAGGTCACAGAACACATTTGACGAGCAGTCATCCCTCCCAACTCATACTGAAGCACTTTCATTACTCCAGTGCCATGTTAAAGTCCTGCCTCTTCCTGTGGGAATGGGTGAGGGAGAGTTATGTCCTATGTCAACACAGCTTAGAGGCCTTCCCAGCCTCTCCACCCACCCACCCTCACAGCATGACAGCAGGGTTATTGCAGCCATACTTAATAGTAGCCTGGGGCCAGATCTCTTAGTGCTGTATCCAAATGTATCTATTTGTTTGGCAATGAAATGACCATAGGGGTTGGATACAGCACAAACAGATCTGGATCCAGGCTAACTAAACAGATCAAGACTAGAGTGCAAATGACGTGTAACAACAACACAAGGAGAATAGAGAGATTCTTAGTCACTTTATGAGACTCTCCTAATAACATCATCATCTGTCGTGTAAAACAAGGGTAAGAAAACTAGTGCTCTTTTAATGTTTAGTACCATGATGTCAACGTCATCGTCACCCAAAAATATGTGCTCTTTTTATGTCATGAACCTGAACGACTCCTGCAGATGTAACGTTACATTATTGAATATTTCCACTTGTTATGAAGAATGATGCATAGTTGACTGTCAGGAAAGGCATTTTTCAGAGTAAAAAAAACAAAAATATAAGTTGATGCCTTGTCTGTCTGTCTGTACAATGTATATATATATATATTGCTGCTTATGTGAAGGGGGAGTTAAGGTTTATGTACTATAAAGTTGGTAAATTCACTCAAATTGTCAGTGACAGACATGGTTTCATTGTTCTGTCTATGAAGTCCATTTTGTTTATATAACATCTGCTTGTTAGTTGGAGAAAAGACTCGGAGGAGCACATATTTTTTATCTCTGTCCTCTTTAAACAAGTTCCAGACCAAGAGTCCATGAATGTTGTTGCTCGTCCTCTGGGCTGTATTCTACTGACATCAGTAAATCACACAGGGCAGACCAGAGCTCAGTAAAGCACACAGGGCAGACCAGAGCTCAGTAAAGCACACAGGGCAGACCAGAGCTCAGTAAAGCACACAGGGCAGACCAGAGCTTTCAGTCACATCTCATCACGTCATGGCAGTGGGTAATTTCCCTTCTCAGTCAGGGAGAGAAAAAAGGCCACAGGTTCCCCAGAAACAATCCAGACTACTATTTTCACTTCTGTTTCAGTCCGTCATAAGTCTTCGGCAGATCAGATAGATGGTTGAGTTAATTTCTTCATTTCCCAACCCTCTTGGTTCTCTACTTGGACCGGTCCTGCCGTGCCCCCCGCCACACCAACACCCCGTGAGGAGGAGGTCAGTGGGCTGCTCCGTTGTAAGACTTGCTGTACATACTGAAATCGGTTTCTACATAGTCGTTGGAGATGGGCTGCTTGTACAGGGGGTTGGAGGCCTGGGGGGGGGGGAGAAAAATGGGTCAGTCAGTTGATTAAAATGCACATGTCGAGGCAGGGTGGACATTTGAGGTGCAGCCTCTGAACTTTGGAACAGTCAGTTTTCAAAACAACTATCTACCTAACTGACAGCTGTTGTCCAAGAAGACATCTGATGGTTTCAATCAACAGATGTTTTATTCTCCTGCGGATGCTTCAACTTAGGCTGTTCACACTGATCACATTTAAGTGGTCATACCGATCGTATCATACACAACTATGTTCCCATCCCAGATCCTACATATGTCTTCAGTTAGCTGGAGTGTTATGATATATGGAAACTGTTCCAAAGGTACACCACAATAAGATTCAATGACCTTGAAATTCCACAACTGTTAGACGTCTACATTACGTCTCAACATTTAAAATGGAATGTGCATATATTCTATCCTTCTCAGACATGCAAGAGTCTCATTACTTCTATAGATCTACTCTGGCCCAAAACAGTCAGTAACAGTAATTCACAGCCTTTCATTTGATAGATACTGTAGTCAGTGTAATAGATAGGACAGTTATCCTTCTCATTGATTCCCATAACTTACAGTATTTGGCAAAAAACTGTCAGTCTCATAAATTCAACCTTTCATATGTAAGTCAGTGAGGTAGGCAGGTTAGTTCCCTTCCTCACCATCTCATATCGTGCGCGGGAGCGTGCGCTTTGGAAGCGGGCGAACTCTCTGCGGTCGTGCACGGTGATGACCAGCTTCCAGATGGCTAGCAGCACGATGCCCACCAGTAGGATACTGCCCACCACCGCCAGGAGGACCGTCATGGCGTCCGGCGCTGCGCCACACTCTGGGGACGGGAGGAGAGGCAAACAAATAAACAAACATAAAACAAAGGTTATAAAAAATCTGATATACACAGGAACAAAGAAAATACTCAAAGATTAAGACAAATATAGAACGAGAGATATAGACAGGAACATTGAAATAGACAGACAGACAGGATAAATAAAGAGATATCAAATTAAATGTTATTTGTCACATGCGCCGAATACAACAGGTATAGACTTTACAGTGAAATGCTTACTTACAAGCCCTTAACCAACAATGCAGTATTAAGAAAAATAAGTGTTAAGTAAAAAAATAGGTATGTAAAAAATGAAAGTAACAAAGAATTAAAGAGCAGCAGTAAAATAACAGTAGCGAGGCTATATACTGGAGGTACCGGTACAGAGTCAATGTGCGGGGGCACCGGTTAGTCGAGGTAATACAGTGGGGAGAACAAGTATTTGATACACTGCCGATTTTGCAGGTTTTCCTACTTACAAAGCATGTAGAGGTCTGTAATTTGTATCATAGGTACACTTCAACTGTGAGAGACGGAATCTAAAACAAAAATCCAGAAAATCACATTGTATGATTTTTAAGTAATTCATATGCATTTTATTGCATGACATAAGTATTTGATCACCTACCAACCAGTAAGATTTCCGGCTCTCACAGACCTGTTAGTTTTTCTTTAAGTAGCCCTCCTGTTCTCCACTCATTACCTGTATTAACTGCACCTGTTTGAACTCGTTACCTGTATAAAAGACACCTGTCCACACACTCAATCAAACAGACTCCAACCTCTCCACAATGGCCAAGACCAGAGAGCTGTGTAAGGACAACAGGGATAAAATTGTAGACCTGCACAAGGCTGGGATGGGCTACAGGACAATAGGCAAGCAGCTTGGTGAGAAGGCAACAACTGTTGGCACAATTATTAGAAATTGGAAGAAGTTCAAGATGACGGTCAATCACCCTCGGTCTGGGGCTCCATGCAAGATCTCACCTCGTGGGGCATCAATGATCATGAGGAAGGTGAGGGATCAGCCCAGAACTACACGGCAGGACCTGGTCAATGACCTGAAGAGAGCTGGGACCACAGTCTCAAAGAAAACCATTAGTAACACACTACGCCGTCATGGATTAAAATCCTGCAGCGCACGCAAGGTCCCCCTGCTCAAGCCAGCGCATGTCCAGGCCCGTCTGAAGTTTGCCAATGACCATCTGGATGATCCAGAGGAGGAATGGGAGAAGGTCATGTGGTCTGATGAGACAAAAATAGAGCTTTTTGGTCTAAACGCCACTCGCCGTGTTTGGAGGAAGAAGAAGGATGAGTACAACCCCAAGAACACCATCCCAACCGTGAAGCATGGAGGTGGAAACATCATTCTTTGGGGATGCTTTTCTGCAAAGGGGACAGGACAACTGCACCGTATTGAGGGGAGGATGGATGGGGCCATGTATCGCGAGATCTTGGCCAACAACCTCCTTCCCTCAGTAAGAGCATTGAAGATGGGTCATGGCTGGGTCTTCCAGCATGACAACAACCCGAAACACACAGCCAGGGCAACTAAGGAGTGGCTCCGTAAGAAGCATCTCAAGGTCCTGGAGTGGCCTAGCCAGTCTCCAGACCTGAACCCAATAGAAAATCTTTGCAGGGAGCTGAAAGTCCGTATTGCCCAGCGACAGCCCCGAAACCTGAAGGATCTGGAGAAGGTCTGTATGGAGGAGTGGGCCAAAATCCTTGCTGCAGTGTGTGCAAACCTGGTCAAGAACTACAGGAAACGTATGACCTCTGTAATTGCAAACAAAGGTTTCTGTACCAAATATTAAGTTCTGCTTTTCTGATGTATCAAATATTTATGTCATGCAATAAAATGCAAATGAATTACTTTAAAATCATACAATGTGATTTTCTGGATTTTTGTTTTAGATTCCGTCTCTCACAGTTGAAGTGTACCTATGATAAAAATTACAGACCTCTACATGCTTTGTAAGTAGGAAAACCTGCAAAATCGGCAGTGTATCAAATACTTGTTCTCCCCACTGTATGTACATGTAGGTAGAGTTAAAATGACTATGCATAGATAATAAACAGAGTAGCAGCAGTGTAAAAGTGGGGGGGGGGGGGGGGGGGGGGGCAATGCAAATAGTCTGGGTAGCCATTTGATTAGCTGTTCAGGAGTCTTATGGCTTGGGGGTAGAAGTTGCTAAGAAGCCTTTTGGACCTAGACTTGGAACTCCGGTACTGCTTGCCGTGCGGTAGCAGAGAGAACAGTCTATGACTAGGGTGGCTGGAGTCTTTGACAATTTTTAGGGCCTTCCTCTGACACCGCCTGGTATACAGAGGTCCTGGATGGCAGGAAGCTTGGCACCATTGATGTACTGGGCCGTACGCACTACCCTCTGTAGAGCCTTGCAGTCGGAGGCCGAGCAGTTGTCATACCAGGCAGTGATGCAACCAGTCAGGATGCTCTCGATGGTGCAGCTGTATAATTTTTGGAGTATCTGAGGACCCATGTCAAATCTTTTCAGTCTCCTGGGGGGGAATAGGTTTTGTCGGGCCCTCTTCACGACTGTCTTGGTGTGTTTGGACCATGACAGTTTGTTGGTGATGTGGACACCAAGGAACTTGAAGCTCTCAACCTGCTCCACTACAGCCCAGTCGATGAGAATGGGGGCGTGCTCGGTCCTCCTTTTCCTGTAGTCAGTCCACAATCATATAGATAGGAACATAGAAATAGACAGGACAAATATAGAAAGAGAGATATATATATATATATATATATATATAGACCGGAACATAGAAATAGACTGATATAGACAAGAGACAGACCAGAAACATAGAAAAAGGCATGGACAGGATACAAAGACAGGAAGGGAGATATACACAGGAAAGTCACAAACGAACAAATATAAACAATGGCTCTTAAAAAACAGGCCTTTGTTTACACGATGACATAAATCTAATATCATCCCCACACTGTCCAATAGAATGCATGTGCACAAGAGGCCCAGCACAGACTCATAACAGTAAACAGATAGGGTCTATTTTCGTACATCAGCAACACATGGCCTGGTGTTTTCTTCCTCCATTTCTGTGAAAATGAATGTATGAGGAGAAGCAGTTGGCTGATGGTTTATGTCCATGTTTTCTGCAGCAGAGGATAGTCTTTGACCAGTACTGACCTGGCTCTTTGAGAGCTGTGAGGACTGACATGCCGTTGGCGTGTTCAGAGTACGTGAACTTCATCACACATTCGTTCTCCGTCTTGTACAGGCAGAGGACAGCGTTGGGGTCGTCTGTTTCTGTGAGAGGGGAGAAAAGAGAGAGAGAGAGGCGCTGCTGAGACACATGCAATAAAACAGCTGGCTAAACTACAGCTTCAGGGAGAGAGGGAGGAGAGAGAGAGGTGCTGCTGAGACACATGCAATAAAACAGCTGGCTAAACATACTGCTTCAGGGAGAGGGAGGAGAGAAAGAGAGAAGAAAGAAAACAAGAGAATGGGGAGAGATCCAACAGCACAACACTGTGCAAAAACAGATCAACATGTATTATTTTATTGGGAAAGCACTCTTGGATAGTGAATGATTGCACTCCACGGTAAGGACAGAGATTTTCTTTGCTTTCTTGTCCTTGCGAACTCTTTATTATTCAAATATTCTAACTGCCTTGGGGATTGACTGAGGAGCCAGACTACCTCCAGCCTTTCCCCCATAGCCACCTCCAGCCCTTCCTTCTCCCCTTTGCTTTTGGCGAAAGATACGTTTCTGGAATGTACATGAGGAATCCAATAGGGGAAGTCAGATGGTTGGAATAGCTGAGAGAGAATGCAGTAAAACAGAGCAGCCCTGGGACAGGGAGGGCAGAGCTGGGCTGGGCGACACAGAGGGAAGGGCCTTAAAATAGTTTAACAAGCCCTTCAAATCATGAGCCAAAGAGTCTACGTCTCCGCCAGGCCTGCCATCATTATAATTCCCAGACAACTAACATTAACTTATTAATACATTCCTAGGCACAAGTTAAATATATCCCGCAATGCTGAGGTGGAGTGAAAAGCTTTTTTTTTACAGTCAAAAGCCCTGCGACTCTGTTCCACTTACGGGCCATGATTTTAAAAGCCATCACGCGATGACAGTTTAGCTTTATGGTTGCAGGTAGAGTTACATGTTTGTTTTGAGGGCGCGGTAGGGAGGAGGTAGTGTATCTAAACCTGTGGCATGCTTCCCAGTCGAAACAGTTTGCGCATACAGTGCATTCGGAAAGTATTCAGTCCCCTTGATTTTTCCACATTTTGTTATGTTACAGCTTTATTCTAAAATGGATTAAATTGTTTTCCCCCCTCATCAATCTACACACAATACCCCATAATGACAAAGCAAAAACAGGTTCAGAAATACATGCACATTTTTTTATTTATTTAAAAAACGGAAATATCATATTTACATAAGTATTCAGACCCTTTACTCAGTACTTTGTTGAAGCACCTTTGGCAGTGATTACAGCCTCGAGTCTTCTTGGGTATGACGCGACAAGCTTGGCACACCTGTATGTGGGGAGTTTCTCCCATTCTTCTCTGCAGATCCTCTCAAGCTCTGTCAGGTTGGATGGGGAGCTGCACAGCTATTTCCAGGTCTTTCCAGAAATGTTCAATCGGGTTCAAGTCCGGGCTCTGATTGGGCCACTCAAGGACATCCAGAGACTTGTCCTGAAGCCACTCCTGTGTTGTCTTGGCTGTGTGCTTAGGGTCGTAGTCCTGTTGGAAGGTGAACCTTGGCCCCAGTCTGAGGTCCTGAGAGCAGGTTTTCTTCAAGGATCTCTCTGTACTTTGCTCTATTCCTGACTAGTATCCCAGTCCCTGTCGCTGAAAAACATTCCCACAGCATGATACTGCCACCACCATGCTTTGCTGTAGAGATGGTGCTGGGTTTCCTCCAGACATGTCGTTTAGCATTCAGGCCAAAGAGTTCAATCTTTCATCAGTCCAGAGAATCTTGTTTCTCATGGTCAGAGAGTCCTTTAGGTGTCTTTTGGAAAACCCCAAGCGGGCTGTCATGTGCCTTTTACTGAGGAGCAGCTTCAGTCTGGCCACTCTACCATAAAGGCCTGATTGGTAGAGTGCTACAGAGATGGTTGTCCTTCTGGAAGGTTCTCCCATCTCCACAGAGGAACTTTGGAGCTCTGTCAGAGTGACCATCATGTTCTTGGTCACCTCCCTGACCAAGGCCCTTCTCCCCAGTTTGGCCAGGCCGCCAGCTCTAGGAAGAGTATTGGTGTTTCCAAACTTCTTCCATTTAAGAAAGATGGAAGCCACTGTGATCTTGTGGACCTTCAATGCTGCAGAAATGTTTTGGTACCCTTCCCCAGATCTGTGCATCGACACAATCCTTTCTCGGAGCTCTATAGACAATTCCTTCGACCTCATGGCTTGGTTTTTGCTCTGACATGCATGCAGTGTCAACTATGGGACTATGGACGGGACACTTCCATGAAGTGTTTGCGGTCATTCAACGACAAAGTGCAGCAACAGCTAGGCCCTACATTTTTTCTCTTGAGATGTAGTGCACCAAACATCTTAGATAGATGTAAAATTGCTCGATTAAGACCCCTGCAAAAAACGTCAAAATGAATGACAGATTTCTTGATTTATCTTAGATTAATTCTGACTATTATGAAGAAGTGTTACTGGGCACGTTGTTGCTACGGTGGCTCAAGAGGGACAAACATTCATATTTTGCCACTTTTTTCTAGTTTTTCAAGCAAAGATCTTTAGGGAGTATGCAAGCACAGACATTCGCGTTGCCTAGCCGAGTTCTGCTAGAAGCAAACCAAACCTATGTATTCGGACACCTTTAGGGTGTTATATTTTAAATGGGACTGCGTGTCTTTGAACAAAATGATGGGTTTGGCTGCATGGCTGTTATTATAAGCTGCTATCAGGAGGACAGAACAGAAGATATCTGTCTGCTCTGCCACTACAGACCCAGACTGACACTCGCCAGATAATAACATAATCAGACGCCCACTCGGACTGGAGAGGGTATATTTATTTCATAAATACATACATGTGACGTGGGGGCTGTATTAGCACAGAGATGGCTAGACACTGTGTGTGTTCATGAGTGTGCCTAACTTTGGTCTGAAGCTACCCTGTCAGAGCAGCTGGGTCATGTCACATTATCTAAAACAGCTGTATGTATGGCATGTTTTGGCGAGGCTGTGCCCAGTAAGAATAGGGGACAGCTAATAGACAAGGACAAGGGAAGAGGTACAGTATGTAATGCATCGACACAACTGAAAGTGTTGCAGACGCTAACCACAGACGTTGATACTCCTCTCTATGTGTGTCTGCAGGCCAGCTGATGTTAAAGAAAGGAACAAGTCAGTGTGTTGTTTACTCACTAAGCGTTTCCACGGTGATGATCTCATCCTTGCATAGCCGCTGGCAGGTCTGATTGTCGGACAGTCTTCCAGAGCTGAAAAGCCGGCATTCGATGCATTCCCTGGAGCGGAGAGGGAAAGAGATGTCGGGAGGGAGAGAGGGAGGGATGGATAGAGAGAGACAGAGAGAGAGAGAGAGAGAGAGAGACTGTGAGCGTGGCATAATGACATACATCATACACGTGTCGTGTTCACAGGAGCACAGAGGTGAACAGACTGTGTGTGAACAGGCCTTGAGGTTAAGGTCAGGTTAGGGTCAATAGTCACACACTAAAAGGTCACCTTTTACCTGTCTTAAATAAGATCCATGTGTGACGATAGGAGCATGTTGTGAGGGTACCCCAGTCCTGACTGATAGCAACAAATTCAAATCAAAGTTTATTGGTCGAGTACACAGATTTGCATATGGTATCGCAGGTGCAGCGAAATGCTTGTGCAGTAATACCTAGCAACAAAATACTAAAAGATACACACATAACACCCCCCAAAAATAAATAGAAATATCATAATGAGCAATGTCAGAAACCGGTATATAAATATACACAGTGGCCACTGTCCTACAGACAGTGAGTCACGTTGCCGTGGCATGCTATATAAATCAGGCAGACAGGCATCCAGTTACTGTTTGATTGAACGTAAGAATGGGCAAAATAAGTGACCTAAGTGAGCATGGTATGATCGTTGGTGCCAGGCTCGCCTGTTCCAGTATCTCAGAAATGGCCGGCCTCCTGGGCTTTTCACGCATGACAGTGTCTAGGGTTAACCCAGAATGGTGCTACAAACAAAAAACATTCAGACAGCGGCAGTCCTGTGGGTAAAAAAGGGCAAGGATGGCAAGGATAGTGCAAGCTAACAGGCAGGCCACAAACAGGTAAATAATGACGCAGTACAACAGAGGTGTGCAGAACGGCATCTTGGTCCTTGTCACGGATGGGCTATTGCCGAATCCTGGTTCCTGTTGCGTCATACTGAAGGCAGAGTCAGGATTTTGCGTAAGCAGTACGAGTTAAGGGCTTGTAAGTAAGCATTTCACTGTTGTATTCGGCGCATGTACAAATAAAATTTGATTTGAGTCCATGGCCCCATTCTGACTGGTGTCAACGGTACAGGCTGCTGGCGGTGGTGGGAGGAATGTTTTCCTGGCACACATTAGGTCTCTTGATACCAATTGAGCAACGTATCCTAACTGACCTAAGACAGGGAATTGTTACTAGGATTAAATGTCAGGAATTGTGAAAATCTGAGTTTAAATGTATTTGGCTAAGGTGTATGTAAACTTCCGACTTCAACTGTGTGTGTGTATATATATATATATATATATATATATATATATATATATAAATAATCACACACAACACACACACACACACACACACACACACACACACACACACACACACACACACACACACACACACACACACACACATATATAAATATATAAATGGGTGTGCAAAGACAGCATGGACAGTATATAGAAAAAATGTGTAGAGCATAGCAGTTATATAGGTAGAGCCATGACTAGAATACTGTATATACATATACAGTATGAAAAACAGTATGTAAACATTTTTTATTTGACCTTTATTTAACTAGGCAAGTCAGTTAAGAACAAATTCTTATTTTCAATGACGGCCTAGGAACAACTGCCTTGTTCAGGGGCAGAACGACAGATGTTTACCTTGTCAGTTCGGGGATTCGATCTTGCAACATTTTGGTTACTAGTCCAACTCTCTACCACTAGGCTACCTGCCACCCCAGTGTTCAATGACGCTGTACATAGGGCAGCAGTCTCTAAGGTGCTGGGTAGAGTACCGGGTGGTAGCCGGCTAGAACAGTGATTAAGGTTCAGGGCAGGGTACTGGGCGGAGGCCGGCTAGTGGTGACTGTTTAACAGACTGATGGCCTTGAGAGAGAAGTTTTTTCTCAGTCTCTCAGTCCAAGCTTTGACGCACTTGTACGCCTTCTGGATGGTAGCGTGCCCCTGGTGATGCACTGGACTGACCGCACCACCCTTTGGAGAACCCTGCGGTTGCTGGCGGTGCAGTTGCCACACCAGGCGGTGCTACAGCCTGACAAGATGCTCTCCATGGTGCATCTGTAGACGTTTGTGAGGGTCTTAAGGGCCAAGCCGTACTTCTTCAGTCTCCTGAGGTTGAAGAGGCGCTGTTGAGCCTTCTTCACCACACTGTCTGTGTAAAGGGACCATTTCAGGTTGTCAATGATGTATACGCAGAGGAACTTGAAGCTTTGACCCTCTCCACTGCGGCCCCTTCGATGTGGATGGGGGTGTGCACTCTCTACTGTCTCCTGTAGTCCACCATCAGCTCCTTCGTTTTTCTGACGTTGAGGGATTATTTTCCTGGCACCACTCTGCCAGGGCTCTCACCTCCTCCCTGTAAGCTGTCTCGTCGTTGTTGGTAATCAAGCCTACCACTGTTGTGACATCTGCAAACTTGATAATTGAGTTGGAGACGTGTTTGGCCAAGCAGTTATGGGTGAACAGGGAGTACAGGAGGGGACTTAACACACACCCTTGTGGGGCCCCGTGTTGAGTACCTTCACCACTTGGATTCTGCTCGTCAGGAAGTCCAGGACCCAGTTGCACAGGGAGGGGTTCAGACCCAGGGCCCTGAGCTTAGTAATGAGTTTGGAGGGCACTATGGTGTTGAAGGCTGAGGTGTTGTCAATGAACAACATTCTTACATAGGTATTTATCTTGTTCAGATGGAATAGGGCAGTGTGCAGTGCAATGGCAATTGCGTTGTCCGTGGATCGGTTGAGGGTAATATGCCAATTGTAGTGGGTCTAGGGTGACAGGTAAGGTGGAGGTGTTATGGTCCTTAACTTCTCTAGGGTAGGGGACAGTATTTTGACATCTGGATGAAAAGCGTGCCCAAAGTAAACGGCCTGTTACTCAGGCCCAGAAGCTAGGATATGCTAGGATATAAAACACTCTAGAGTTTCCAAAACTGTTAAAATAATGTCTGTGAGTATAACAGAACTGATATGGCAGGCGAAAACCTGAGAAAAATCCATCCAGGAAGTGGGATTTTTTTAATGTTTGTAGTTTTCCATTGACTGCCAATACAGATTCCATTGACTTAGGACTCAAATTTCACTTGTATTCTGAAAAATGAGGGAGCAAGACCACTTTGACCACTTTGAATGAGTGGACACTGTAGTGTCCCTGAGGTTTTTCATGCACACGACCGAGAGCGCGCCTTTGTTTTCCTTTTATATTGACGAAGCTTTTGTCTGGTTGAAATATTATTGATTATTGTGACTAAAAACAACCTGAGGATTGATTATAAATATCGTTTGACATGTTTCTACGAACTTTACTGATACTTTTCGGATTTTTCATCTGCCTGTTGTGACTACCTTTGAGCCTGTGGATTACTGAACAAAACGCGCAAACAAAACTGAGGTTTTTGGATATAAAGAGGGACTTTATCGAACAAAACAAACATTTATTGAGTAAATGGGAGTCTTGTGAGTGCAACCATATGAAGATCATCAAAGTTAAGTGATTAATTTTATCGCTATTTCTGACTTGTGTAACTTCTCTACTTGGCTGGTAACTGTAATGATTGGTCTGCTGGGCGCTGTTCTCAGATAATCGCGTGGTATGCTTTCGCCGTAAAGCCTTTTTGAAATCTGACACCGTGGTTGGATTAACAAGAAGTTAATCTTTAAACCGATGTATAACGCTTGTATGTTTTATGAATTTTTATAGCGTCCCACACCCCCTAGAGAGGTTAACTAGCCTCTCAAAGCACTTCATGATGATATGATGAGTGCTATGAGGCGATAGTCATTTAGTTAAGTTACCTTCGCTTTCTTGGGTACAGGAACAATGGACAACTTGAAAGTGGGGACAACAGACTGGGATATATAGAGATTGAATATGTCCGTAAACAGTCCAGACAGCTGGTCTGCACATGCTCCGATGACGCAGCCTTGCGAGGGTTAAATGACTTCCTCACGTCGGCCATGGAGAACGAGAGCACACAATCCATGTGTGCATCGGGGACCACGTCGGCGTCTCAAAATTGTTTTCATCGAATTAGGCGAAGGCTTTCCCTTTATAATACATGATTGTCTGGAGTCCCTGCCACATAGTGGAGTTGCAATTCAACGGCTCAGAAACTTTGTCCCTGTACTGTTGTTTTGCCTCTTTGATTGCCTTACAGAGGTTGTAGCTGGTCTATTTGTACACGTTTATGTTCCCGGTCACCTTACCATGGTTAAATGCTGTGGCTTGCGCTTTCAGTTTTGCGTGAATGCTGCCATCTATCCACATTTTTTGGTTTGGATAAGTTGCAATCGTCACAGTGGGAACAACATCCTCTATGCACTTCCTGATGAACTCAGTCACAGAGTCAGTGTATATGTTGATACTATTCTCAGAGGCGACCCTGAACATTATTACTGTTATAAAAAAAATGTTTACAAATATTTTCTTAACTCTATTTTCTTAAATCTGCATTGTTGGTTAAGGGCTGGTAAGTAAGCATTTCACGGTAAGGTCTACACCTGTTGTATTCGGCACGTGACAACTACATTCTGATTTGATTTCCCAGTCAAAGTGATCAAAACAATCTTGAAGTATAGATTCCGATTGGTCAGACCAACGCAGTTATCTTTTTTTTATTTCACCTTTATTTAACCAGGTAGGCTAGTTGAGATCAAGTTCTCATTTACAACTGCGACCTGGCCAAGATAATGCAAAGCAGTGCGACACAAACAACAACAACACAGAGTTACACATGGAATAAACAAACAATAACACAATAGAAAAAGTCTATATACAGTGAGTGCAAATGAGGTAAGATAAGGGAGGTAAGGCAAAAAATAGGCCATAGTGGTGAAATAATTACAATTTAGCAATTAAACACTGGAGTGAGATGTGCAGAAGATGTATGTTCAAGTTGAGATACTGGGGTGCAAAGGAGCAAAAAAAAATATATATATAAAAGAAATAACAATATGGGGATGAGGTAGTTGGATGGGCTATTTACAGATGGGCTATGTACAGGTGCAGTGATCTGTGAGCTGCTCTGACAGCTGGTGCTTAAAGCTAGTGAGGGAGATATGAGTCTCCAGCTTCAGTGATTTTTGCAATTCGTTCCAGTCATTGGCAGCAGAGGACTGGAAGGAAAGGCGGCCAAAGTAGGAATTGGCTTTGGGGGTGACCAGTGAAATATACCTGTTGGAGCGCATACTACGGGTGGGTGCTGTTATGGTGACCAGCGAGCCGAGATAAGGTGGGGCTTTACCTAGCAAAAACGTATAGATGACCTAGAGCCAGTGGGTTTCGCGATGAATATGAAGCGAGGGCCAGCCAACGAGAGCATATAGGTCGCAGTGGTGGGTAGTATATGGGGCAGTGGCGACAAAACGGATGGCACTGTGATAGACTACATTCAATTTGATGACTAGCGTGTTGGAGGCTATTTTGTAAATGGCATCGCCGAAGTCAAGGATCGGCAGGATAGTCAGTTTTACGAGGGTATGTTTGGCAGCATGAGTGAAGGATGCTTTTTTGCGAAATAGGAAGCCGATTCTAGATTTAATTTTGGATTGGAGATGCTTGATGTGAGTCTGGAAGGAGAGTTTACAGTCTAACCAGACACCTAGGTATTTGTAGTTGTCCACATATTCTAAGTCAGAACCGTCCAGAGTAGTGATGCTGGACGGGCAGGCAGGTACGGGCGGGCAGCGATCGATTGAAGAGCATGCATTTAGTTTTACTTGCATTTAAGAGCATTTGGAGGCCATTGAAGGAGAGTTGTATGGCATTGAAGCTTGCCTGGAGGGTAGTTAACACAGTGTCCAAAGAAGGACCAGAAGTATACAGAATGGTGTCGTCTGCGTAGAGGTGGATCAGAGAATCACCAGCAGCAAGAGCGACATCATTAATGTATACAGAGAAAAGAGTCAGCCCGAGAATTGAACCCTGTGGCACCCCCATAGAGACTGCCAGAGGTCCGGACAACAGGCCCTCCGATTTGACACACTGAACTCTGTCTGAGAAGTAGTTAGTGAACCAGGCGAGGCAGTCATTTGAGAAAAAAAGGCTGTTGAGTCTGCCGATAAGAATGTGGTGATTGACAGAGTCGAAAGCCTTGGCCAGGTTGATGAATACAGCTGCACAGTATGGTTTTATCGATGGCGGTTATGATATCGTTTAGGACCTTGAGCGTGGCTGAGGTGCACCAATGACCAGCTCAGGAACCAGATTGCATAGCGGAGAAGTTACGGTGGGATTCAAAATGGTCGGTGATCTGTTTGTTAACTTGGCTATCGAAGAGGAGGATGACCGCGGCAGCTTTCCAATCTTTGGGGATCTCAGACGATACGAAAGAGAGGTTGAACAGGCTAGTAATAGGGGTTGCAACAATTTCGGCAGAATAATTTTAGAAAGAGAGGATCCAGATTGTCTAGCCCGGCTAATTTGTAGGGGTCCAGATTTTGCAGCTCTTTCAGAATATCAGCTATCTGGATTTGGGTGAGGGAGAAATGGGGGAGGCTTGGCAAGTTGCTGTGGGGGTACGCAGTGCTGTTGATCGGGGTAGGGGTAGCCAGGTGGAAAGCATGGCCAGCCGTACAAAAATGCTTATTGAAATTCTCAATTATCGTGGATTTATCTGTGGTGACAGTGTTTCCTAGCCACAGTGCAGTGGGCAGCTGGGAGGAGGTGCTCTCATTCTCCCTGGACTTTACAGTGTCACAGACCTTTGAGTTTGTGCTACTATTTAAGTCCCCAGCTTCAATAAATGCGGCCTCAGGATATGTGGTTTCCAGTTTGCACATAGTCCAGTTTAGTTCCTTGAAAGCCGTAGCGGTGTCTGCTTTGGGGGGAATATACGCACGACGGTGACGATGACTGAAGAAAATTATCTCGGGTGGTAATGCGGTCTGCTTCTGATGGTGAGATATTCCAGATCGGAAGAACAAATGAACTTGAGTTCCTATACATTACCACAATCACACCATGAGTTGTTAATCATGAAACAAACCCTTCCGCTATCTTTTTCGAGGAGAGTTCTTTCTTCCTGTCTGCGAGATGGGCGGAGAAATCCGGTGGCTGAATTGATGGGGGCAATGTATCCAGAGAAAGCCATGATTCCGTAAAACAGTGTATATTACAGTCCCTGATGTCTCTCTGGAAGGAGATCCTTGCCCTGAGCTTGTCTACTTTATTGTCCAAGGACTGAACATTAGCAAGTAATATACTCGGAAGCGGTGGATGGTATGCCGTCTGAGTCTGACTAGGGCCTCACTCCTTCTACATCTTCTTCGGCATCTGCGTTTTGGTGCCGCTCCCGGGATGAACAGAGTTGCCTCGGGAAGTTCAAACAAAGGATCCAGGTCAGGGAAGTCGAATTTCTGGTGAGTAACCGCCGATCTAATATCCAAAAGTTATTTCTGGCTGTAGATAATACAAGAAACGTTCTGAGCAAATAATGTAAGAAATAACACTTGTAGCAGGCTCAAGGGTGTGGGGTTTCCACGTCACCAAGTTCAATAACAAAACATGCACCAGTAGCACAACTAGAATGCAAATGGGGAGTTTATTAGGGATTTTTGTATACTGGGGAAGAAGGGGGAATTCACCAATTACCTCACAGTCCACAAGCCGTTCTCATTGTCCGTTCCATTCTCCAGGGGTAATCCTAAAACTCGGGTCCTCAGCCAATCTGGTACACAAGGGGGGTAATCAGACAGTCCAGGTCACAACGGGTAATCACACAGATATTGTTTTCTCTTCTCCCACTCTTCATAACGCATGTTTTTCTGTCCATTCTCTGCCTCTTTGTGCAGGCCGTTTGCTCTTTTATCTCCAAGCACTCCCTGGCTGTATGAACCACAGCCTCTCCTCGTTGGGGCAGGAAGTCCATATAAGGCTTGGGGCTTGAGCCAGCGGGTTGCAAAATATCTCCCCTCAATAACCACTCCCCTCACCTCTCCCTGCCGTCTGCCACACACCCCCCCGTCTTCAGCTCCGACCGGGAGGGAGGGGTGCAGTCCAGCTCCCTAGAGCATCCCTCCTGGAGAGAGCATCGGCATTTCCATGGGCTGCACCTAATCTGTAGACGACAGAGAAAGCAAAGGGCTGTAAGGATAGGAACCAGCGGGTGACCCTGTCCTTATTCCGTGACATCCAAACCAGTGGTGCATGGTCTGTTACAAGGGTGAAGTGCAGTCCCAATAAGTAATACTTCAGCGTTTCCAGCGCCCACTTTATCTCTAGACATTCTTTCTCCACAGGGGAATATCTTCGTTCCCGTGGCAACAGCTTCTGGCTAATGTACATGACTGGGTGTTCCTCAACTTCTTGTAGCTGTGATAGGACGGCATTCATCCCGGTTTCGGATGCATCGGTCTGTACCACCAGTGGTTTGGAGATGTCCGGGGTCACCAGCACAGGTCCAGAACACAGTGCTCCCTTTAGGTCCTGGAAGGCTTTCTCTGTCTCCTCGGTCAATGTCACCTGGGTGGGCAGACGGCTCCTGGTCAAATCTGTCAGGTGGCTAGCTAGGTAGGCAAAATGGGGAATACATTTCCGGTAGTAACTAGTCAACCCCCCAAATGTGCGTACCTGCTTCTTGGTGAAGGGGCGGGGCCAGTCCCAAATCGCCTCCACTTTCTTCACCTGGGGTTTGACACATCCCTTCCCGATCGTGTACCCCAGGTACTCAGCCTCCTGCAGGCCAAGCCGACATTTCTTTGGGTTCGCTGTTAGCCCCGCCTCCCGTAAAGCCTGCAGTACCGCGCTCACCTGGTTTCGATGTGTCTCCCACTCGCTCCCATGGACCACAATATCGTCGATGTATGCCGCCAAGACGTTTTTTGTTCCCAGGCTTCTTTATCCACGTCCAGCAGTCCTCGGGGTCGTCTCCCATACAGGAGTTTGAAGGGAGAGAATCCTGTTGAAGCTTGGGGCACTTCTCGGATCGAGAACATCAGGTAGGGTAGCAGCTGGTCCCAATTAATTCCGTCAGCCTCCATCACCTTCTTTATCATCTGCTTCAGGGTTTGATTAAACCTTTCCACCAACCCATCGGTCTGTGGGCAAAACACTGAGGTGTGCAACTGGGATATTTTCATTAGCTTGCATAGATCCTTCATGATTCGCGACATGAACGGCGTGCCCTGGTCAGTCAATATCTAGTCGGGGATGCCTACTAGGGAGAACAGGATGACCAACTCATGTGTGATTCCCTTGGTGGCCATGGTGCACAGGGGAATGGCTTCTGGGTAGCTGGTGGCATAATCCAGAATCACCAGAATGTATTGGTGCCCTCGGTTGCTCTTTGGTAGAGGTCCCTCCAGGTCCATCGCAATCCTGCTGAAAGGGACTGAAATAATGGGTAGGGGAATTAAGGGACTGCAAAAGTGGGTTTTGGCGCCACCTGCTGGCACTCCGGGCAACTGCAGCAGTATTCTTCCACTGCTCTCTTCACCCCCGGTCAGTAAAACCGTGCCTTGATCCTGTCTAAGGTGTTCTTCACCCCTAGGTGAGCCCCAAGAAGGTGGGAGTGCGCCAAATGCAAGACAGATGGTACAAAGGGATGGGGCACCAACAACAACTCCATACATTCGTCATTCTTCTTCACGACCTTATATAGCAACTTCTTCTTTATAGAAAAATGGGGGTAGGTAATTTGACTTACCCCTCCACGGGCTTTCCGTCCACCATGGTCACCTGCTGGAGAGCACTGGCCAAGTAGGGATCCTCCAGTTGGGTCGTGCCAAACCGGCCCGCGGGGTCTGGCGCCACCTCATGGTCAATCGGGAACATGTCGTCCAGACTCGCCACCTCCCCCTCCAGTCTGGCTTCAACAGAGTCCCCCTCTGAGAGGGGGTCGGTTGACGCCTGGGGGTCCACTTCCTGGAATCCACACATCCGGGCATCCCTCCTCCTGGTGTCCCTCCCACCTCTCCGCCTTCCTCCTCCCTTCTGGTTCCCTCGGTTCCCCACGTCTCCGGACATACTGGTTCACAATTGGCGGAACATCGGGAAATCCCTCCTGATAAGGACCGGCATAGGCAGGTTTGGGACAACTCCCACTGGTCCTATGTGCTGTCCCTTTGTGGTCTGTAGGTGGAAGAGTGTAGTAGGGTAGTCCTTGGTCTCACCGTGTATGCACATAATGGCCACGGTCTCCACCAGGTTTGAGGACTGGGCGACATCAGGTCGGACCAGCGTCACCATAATCCCAGAGTCCACAAGTGCCGTGGTGTCCTTTCCATTGGCTCTTACCGGGGTGACAGGGGAAGGACCACTGTCCCTAGGCCAGCATGCCATCAGCAAGCCGCAGGGCCGCCCATTGGCTACCTCACTGGCTGAAGCCAAAGGCATCGGGACATCACGGTTTGAACAGTTCCAGGCGATGTGTCCCGGCTCGCGACACACATTTCCTGCTGTCCAGGTTCAGGAAGGGGTGTCGTCTCGGGGAGCTGACTGTGGGTGTCCCCCTATCCTTAGCCGGGGTTCCGGTGTGGTCCTCCTCCCTTTTTCGCTCCTTTGGGCGAGTGGAGGGTCCGCCTTCCATGGCTGTCCTCTGCGCAGGACCTCCAAAGCCACCTGTTGTCCTTACACCAGTTCCACCAGCTGATCTGCGCCCTGCACGTTAGCTTGGCTGGCTAACTTTTTAACTTCGAATGGAAGAGAGTGTATAAATTGATCTACGCCCACTTTCTCCATGGGCGTGAGCGTCAGGGGTTCAGCAGTTAGCCAGCTCTTGGCCAGCCTAATAAGATCAAGCATTTGCAATCGGGGGGGACGCTGTAGGATCATACGCCCAATCATGGAATCTTTTTGACCTGCTAATCAGGGTGTAACCATACCGGCGCAGGATTTCCTTTTTCAGCACCTCGTAATGCGTCACCTGGTCAACCGACAGATCCTGATAGGTCTTTTGTGCCACGCCTGACAGGAAAGGTGCTAGCAGGCTGGCCCATTGCTCATGGGGCCATTTCTCCCTAGCCGACGTCCTGTCGAAGGCTTTGAGGTAAGCCTCGATGTCATCAGCCTCTGTCAGCTTCAGTATAAACCTACTGGGTTTGGGACAAGAGACTTCTTCGCCTGCCGCTATGCTGGCCTGGACGGCTGTCAGTTGACTCAGTTCAGCTCGCAGGAGAGCAGTCTGCTGACGCTGTTCCTCCAGCAGCTCCCGATGCATAGCCTGCTGTGCTATGTTCACCTCCACCAGCTGTTTCACCAATGCTTCCATTGTGCTCCGTGTCTTTTTGTTATTGAGCTTGGTTTGGGGTGCCCGCATTCTCCACCATATGTAGAAGGCCCAAGGGTGTGGGGTTTCCAATTCACCAAGTTCAATAACAAAACATGCACCAGTAGCACAACTAGAATGCAAATGGGGAGTTTATTAGGGATTTTTGTATACTGGGGAAGAAGGGGGAATTCACCAATTACCTCACAGTCCACAAGCCGTTCTCATTGTCTGTTCCATTCACCAGGGGTAATCCTAAAACGTGGGTCCTCAGCGAATCCAGTTCAGTAAACAAGAGGGGTAATCAGACAGTCCAGGTCACAACGGATAATCACACAGGTATTGTTCTCTCTTCTCCCACTCTTCATAACGCACGTTTTTCTCTCCATTCCCTGCCCCTTTATGCAGGTCGCTTACTCCTTTATCCCCAAGCTTTCCTTGGCTTAATGAACCACAGCCTCTCCTCGTTGAGGCAGGAAGTCCATATAAGGCTTAGGGATGGAGCCAGCAGGCGGCAAGATATCTCCCCTCAATAACCACTCCCCTCACCTCTCCCTGCCGTCTGCCACACACTGAACAATAAATAAATAAATGCTAAGTCGGCTTGGAGCTAGAAACAGGGCGACCGTGTCTGTTGGGGCCATCATCCCCGGGATAGCCTGCTTATACACACGGAGCCTGATACAGGAGGAGTTTGGGTCAGAACCGTTAGTTTCTTTGGGGGTCACCAATGGAAAGGGATCTTAACATATTTATTATGTGTCTTGTTTTACAGAACTAATTTAGAACTAATCTTGTGTGAGTTATATCCGTCTTAAATCCTATTTGTATCTTAATGCATGGTCATCGATGATATGGGTCCTATCATGATGAGTCAAATATCACCATCAGGTGCACATTAGAAACCCCTGGACACTTAGGGCATGGCTGACCCTGCTCTCCCTTTCGCCCTCTCTTCTTGCCCCATCTCTCTCTCTCTCCCTCCCTCTCTCCGCCCCGTATCTCTCCCTCCTCCTCTCTCTCTTCTTGCCCCATATCTCTTCCTCCCCCTCTCTCTCCTTCCCTCTCTTCTTGCCCCATATGTCTCCCTTCCCTCGCTCTCCTTCCCTCTCTTCTTGCCCCGTATCTCTCCCTCCTTCCCTCTCCCTCTCCTTCCCTCTTCTTGCCTCGTATCTCTCCCTCCATCTCTCTGTCCCTCCCCTTCTCTCCCTTCTCTCTCTCCCCCTCTCCTCTGCCCCTCTCCCATCCCTCTCTCCCTCCCTGTCCCATACCTCTTGGTGCCACAGGCATCAGGGCAGGTGGGGCATTTCTCGCAGGTGTCCCCGAAGGCCCCTGGTTCAGTGCACTGGCAGCGCCCACACGCACAGCTGCCCCGCCCGCTGCAGATCTGCCCGTCATCAGACACACAGGATGAGGTGTCAGTGGAACAGTTACAGTTGTCCCCGATGTAGCCCGCATGGCACTTACACTCTCCACAGTGGCACTCTCCGTGACCTGAGGAAGAGAGGACAGATGAGGAAGATTGTGAGGACAGTTCTTCAAACAGAGTTTCAAATGGTATAAAAACAAGTCAATATGTTAGCGCCAATTAGCTTTACACAAGAAAACAAAAAACACAGATAAAATCATTTCTGAGACAAAGTGATTTGAAAAAAATACACATCCACGTTCAAATTCCTATAATAGGCCATTATCTAGCGAGGAATGATTTCCAAACATTAACAAAGCATTTATAGACAATACAGCCAATCACACACACTTCATCATCTGTTATTGATCACAAAATCTGTGAAAAGCTGTTTTCTGGCCAGAAATGTGTCTCCAGTGATGAACAACTAGACTGGATCACAGTTATTTCAGTCGGGGGAGAGCTTGGGCATCTAATGCCGGCAACAAGCCATGAAACACTAACAGTCTTTAAAAAGGCCCAGTGGAGTCCAAATGCATTTTTTCCCGTTTTATATCATACTGTACAACAGCTGATGAAACTAACACTGTAAAAGTGTGAAAACATTTGATCAGTGCTATTTCCTGACATTGTAGTTGCTGGTTGAAAATACAATCTACATAGGACCATCTAATCAGCAAGTTTGCATGGACGGGAGTTTCGGCTTTCCATGGTGACATTACCATGCGTAAATTGGGTAAAAGACCAATAAAAAATGAGAGTTCCAAACCTCTCTGCCAAAAACAGCTAGTTTTCAGTTTTCCCCTCCACACTCAGAACACTCCCTGACAGTCCTAGCAAAATTCTTGCTTGAGAAAGTTTTTTGCCAATTTGAATGGAACTCAATCACAGTAAGGTACTTAATTGTTACCCAGAAATGATTTGATATTGATATAAAAATGGCTGCATTGGGCCTTTAACGGAACAAACATTATCGACATCGGGAGCTAGGGACCAGAGGTCAACCAAGAGGCAGCCCAAGGGTGTGATGTCACAGTGGAAATAATCCCTGTTCAAACACTGACTTGTTTTAGTAGCGGCCCTGTGTCAGTCAGTGTGTGTGTATGTGTGTGTGTGTGAGATGGGAAGGCTGGGTTCTTCAGACAAGAACAGCTGTAATTAAGTCCTAACGGCTGTGCTTCAACGCTGACTTTAAGCCAGTTGTTCCCACAAGGCCCCACAACGAGAGCATTCATATTAGGCAGTTGAAAAAAGCAAAAGACAACCAGCACAGAAGCAAAGAGATGGCAAGCCTCAATGTTACACAATTAGTCTACATCTGATGACCAAAGGCCTTGCAATTAAAAAAAAAAACGATCAACTTGGCAAATCTGAAATAAAGCAACTTAAAAGAGGCCCTGTTCGGGACAGAGGCACTAGCCTGGGGGGTTAGTCTGACCAGGAAGTCTAACAGCACTGCTGTTGAACTGAGCCCCACCACACCACAGCTGGTAGCTGGAGGTTAATGTCTGAGGTGGGAGTCTACTGCTGTAGGAGAGTACAGGAGGTTGAACTGATCTGCTCCAGGATCTGTTCCTACAGACCTCAACCCTGTGAGCTCTAGTAAAAAGCAGGCTGTCTTCTTTATGGAACAGAGTGACCTCTAAGGTTCTTTAGAATCTCCACCTGCAATACTCATCTATTTAGACCTGGGAAGTAAGGGGACACTTGGACATAGGCCTCAATTGCGTGAGACAGAACTTTCTCAGGCCCTTTCTAACAGAGAAAAAGCCAAGTCTGATCTTCCAAGAAAGCTCTCCTAATGCAATCCATGTGTTTTAGCCTAGTTCTCCCTGTCCTCTAATAGCAGGATAATTCCACTGAGATTAGGTATTAGAAGAGCCTTACCTCATTTGGCTTATAATAAACTTTACAGACGGGACAACAGGGGGCAAACTAACCAGTCTGAACATTACAGCAGAACAACAGCACTGCACTGCTAGCACACAGAGTGGTGCCTCATCTATAGAACACCTATTAGGGTTATTTTGTTAAAGTTGTTCTAGAATCTATAGAAGGATTCCATTCTGTTGTGGGTTGGTAGAGATGTATGCAGACTGACAGACAGGGCCCAGAGAATGTAGGCCGCCTAACTCATTTAATTTGTGCTGTCTATTGGAGTAGGATACTTTGTTTTAAGGGCATACATCTCAATCATGGGTAATGAGTTCCAGCTTGAAGTGCCCCTCGGAAAGATGTGCCTAAAAGCAATAAAAAGACAAAGCCTAAAATTCGCTTTTCAAAATGAAAGAGGACAGTCGGTAAAGCCCTTTCAATTTGATCATAAACATATACAGTGCCTTCAGAAAGTATTCATACCCCTTGACTTATTCCATATTTGATGTGTTACAGCCTGAATTCAAAATGGATAAAATCATTTTTTTCTTACCCATCTCCACACAATACCCCATAATGACAAAGTGAAAACATGTTTTTAGAAATTGTAGCAAATGTATTGAAAATGAAACACACATTTGGCAGCGATTACAGCTGTGAGTCTTTCTGGGTAAGTCTTCAAGAGATTTCCACAACTGCATTGTGCAAAATGTTCCCATTATTCTTGTCAAAATTCTTCAAGCTCTGTCAAATTAGTTGTTGATCATTGTTAGACAACCATATTCAGGTCTGGCCACAGATTTTCAAGTAGATTTAAGTCAAAACTGTAACTCAGCCACTCGAGAACATTCACTGACTTCTTGGTAAGCAACTCCAGTGTAGATGTGGCCTTTTGTTTAAGGTTATTGTACTGCTGAAAGTTGAATTAATCTCCCAGTATCTGGTGGACAGCAGACAACCGGGCTTTCCTCTAGGATTTTTCCTATGCTTAGTTTCATTTTGTTTTTTGTTTTTTTATCCTGAAAAACTCCCCAGTTCTTAACGATTAAAAGCATACCCATAACTTGATGCAGCCACCACTATGCTTCAAAATTACTCAGTAATGTGTTGTATTGGATTTGCCCCAAACATAACACTTTGTATTCAGGACAAAAAGTGAATTGCTTTGCAACATTTTTTACAGTATTACCTTAGTGCCTTGTTGCAAACAGACCGAATGTTTTGAAATATTTGTATTCTGTATAGGCTTCCTTCGTTTTACTCTGTCAATTAGGTTAGTATTGCGGAGTAACTACAATGTTGTTGATCCATCCTCAGTTTTCTCCTATCACAGCCAATAAACTCGTTAACTGTTTTAAAGTCACCATTGGCCTCATGGTGAAATCCCTGATCGGTTTTATTCCTCTCCGGCAACTGAGTTAGAAAGGACGCCTGTATCTTTGTAGTGACTGGGTGTATTGATACACCATCCAAAGTGTAATTAATAACTTCACCATGCTCAAAGGGATATTCAATGTCTGCTTAGTTGATTGTTTTACCCATTTACCAATAGGTACCCTTCTTTGCGAGGCATTGGAAAACCTCCCTGATCTTTGTGGTTGAATATGTGTTTGAAAATCACTACTCAACTGAGGGACTTTACAGATAATTGTGTGGGGTGCAGAGATAAGGTAGTAATTTAAAAATCATGTTAAACACTATTATTGCACACAGAGCGAATGCAACTTAAGTGACTTGTTAAGCACATTTTTACTCCTGAATGTATTTAGGCTTGCCATAACAAAGGGGTTGAATACATAAGACATTTCAGCTTTACATTTTTAATGAATTTGTTATATAAAAAAACAACAACATAATTCCACTTTGAAATGATGGGGTATTGTATGTAAACCAGTGACACAGAATCTCAATTTAGTCCATTTTAAATTCAGGCTGTAACACAACAATATGGAAAAAGTCAAGGGGGTGAATAATTTCTGAAGGCACTGTATGATGTGTGTAAGAAGTTTCTAGTAAGTGGAACTTGCTTTTCTTTATTCATATTTGCCCCAAATTGCCCTGGGTGAGTAGTAACTGAAGACATTTACACCAGGGCCTGTTTAAAGGGCGTGTACTGTTGTTAATAAGGACCATATTTTAAGAGGTGGAATAGTTGAGTCTGGTCAAATTAAATTGTTCCTATGGTTTACGGTCACATCGCCGCGCTCAATGACTGTTGGTCACTGGTGGTGGCCAGTAGCAGAACCATGATGGGTGTGTGTGTTTTTGTTTTACTATCCTTGTGGGTACCATAAGTCCTCACAAGGATAGTAAAACATGGAACATTTTCTCGGTCCCACGTGAAAAAATGCTATTTTGGGCTCAGGGGTTAGGTTTAGGGTTACAGTTAGTATTAAGGTTGGGGTTAGAGGTTAAAGTTAGGTTTGGAGTTAGGGTTAGGTATAGTTTTAGGGTTAGGGGTTAGGCTTACGGTTGATTGGGGTAATGGTTAGGTTAAGGGTTAGATTTAGATTTAGGATTAGGGAAAATAGGATTTTGGATGGGAATCAATTATTTGGTTCCCACAAGGATAGCAATACAAAACTGTGTGTGTGTGTGCACACAATCATGAGGTATGGGTGCCTCCTGAGTCTGGAGGCTGAGGCCTGGGAACATGTCCATAGGAGAGAGCACTGCACCTCTGGAAAGTTCATAGGTAGAGACTGAATCTCCCTTTATAGTGCACTACTTTTGACCTGGACCCAGGTCTATGGTAGAAACGTAGCGCACTTTAAAGGGAATAGTGTACCATTTAGGACACAGACAGATTACAGTAGATTAATCTTGGAGGTAATGCTCACTTGACTGTCTACCTGGCACACTGCTGTCTCAATGTTACGGCTTCTACGGTAAGAGGCAAGTCCTGACGCGCTGCCATCACAGCTGTTTCTTCCATCGCTCTCTGCTCTGCTGCTCATTATTAAATGTGTGTGTGTGGTTCCCAGAACGTCTAGATGAGGATCAGTAGAGCTGGTTTAATGTTGTGTAATCCTGTATTTAATGCCCCAGTCAGGGATATCAAGTACTTCATCTGATAGCATCAGGATCTTTGATACCATTTGAGGACTTCCTTGAGGACTTCAGCACTGGTTGACTCATGCTCACAGACTAACTCTTGTCCCTTTGTGACCATTTACTGTACATCATAGGACCAGCTAGCTACAGAATGTAGATAGAGAGGAACATTAATCCTCTACCTCACAATGTACTTGGGTACTGTAGGTACAGTACCAGTCCCTTTATTTTTACTATTTTCTACATTGTAGAATAATAGTAAAGACATCAAAACTATAAAATCACACATATGGAATCATGTAGTAAGCAAAAAAGTGTTACACTACTCAAAGTATATTTTATATTTGAGATTCTTCAAAGTAGCCAGCCACCCTTTGCCAAAAGTGTGCAAAGCTGTCAACAAGGCATTCTCCCAACCAGCTTCATGAGGTAGTCACCTGGAATGCATTTCAATTAACAGGTGTGCCCTGTTAAAAGTTAATTTGTGGAATTTTTATCCTTCTTAATGCGTTTGAGCCAATCAGTTGTGTTGTGACAAGGTAGGGGTGGTATACAGAAGATAGCCCCATTTGATAAAAGACCAAGTATTTTACCAAATGGCAAGAACAGTTCAAATATGCAAAGAGAAATGACAGTCCATCATTACTTTAAGACATGAAGGTCAGTCAACCTGGAAAATGTCAAAAACTTTTAACGATTCTTCAAGTGCAGTCGCAAAAACAATCAAGCGCTATGATGAAACTGGCTCTCATGAGGACCGCCACAGGAAAGGAAGAGCCAGAGTTACCTGTGCTGGAGAGGATAAGTTCATTAGAGTAACCAGCCTCAGAAATTGCAGCCCAATTAAATGCTTTACAGAGTTCAAGTTTTATTTATTTTATTTCACCTTTATTTAACCAGGTAGGCAAGTTGATAACAAGTTCCCATTTACAATTGCGACCTGGCCAAGATAAAGCAAGCAGTTTGACACATACAACAACACAGAGTTACACATGGAGTAAAACAAACATACAGTCAATAATATAGTAGAAAAATAAGTCTATACACAAAGTCAGCAAATGAGGTGAGATAAGGGAGGTAAAGGCAAAAAAGGCCATGCTGGCAAAGTAAATACAATATAGCAAGTAAAACACTGGAATGGTAGATTTGCAGTGGAAGATAGTGCAAAGTAGAAATAGAAATAATGGGGTGCAAAGGAGCAAAATAAATAAATAAATAAATAAATACAGTAGGGGAAGAGGTAGTTGTTTGGGCTAAATTATAGATGGGCAATGTACAGGTGCAGTAATCTGTGAGCTGCTCTGACAGCTGGTGCTTAAAGCTAGTGAGGGAGATAAGTGTTTCCAGTTTCAGAGATTTTTGTAGTTCGTTCCAGTCATTGGCAGCAGAGAACTGGAAGGAGAGGCAGCCAAAGGAGGAATTGGCTTTGGGGGTGACCAGAGAGATATACCTGCTGGAGCGTGTGCTACAGGTGGGTGCTGCTATGGTGACCAGCGAGCTGAGATAAGGGGGAACTTTACCTAGCAGGGTCTTGTAGATGACCTGGAGCCAGTGGGTTTGGCGACGAGTATGAAGCGAGGGCCAGCCATAAAGGGGCGTACAGGTCGCAGTGGTGGGTAGTATATGGGGCTTTGGTGACAAAACGGATGGCACTGTGATAGACTGCATCCAATTTATTGAGTAGGGTATTGGAGGCTATTTTGTAAATGACATCGCCAAAGTCGAGAATCGGTAGGATGGTCAGTTTTACGAGGGTATGTTTGGCAGCATGAGTGAAGGATGCTTTGTTGCGAAATAGGAAGCCAATTCTAGATTTAACTTTGGACTGGAGATGTTTGATGTGAGTCTGGAAGGAGAGTTTACAGTCTAACCAGACACCTAGGTATTTGTAGTTGTCCACATATTCTAAGTCAAAACCATCCAGAGTAATGATGCTGGACGGGTGGGTAGGTGCAGGCAGCGATCAGTTTAAGAGCATGCATTTCATTTTAAGAGCAGTTGGAGGCCACGGAAGGAGAGTTGTATGGCATTGAAGCTCGTCTGGAGGGTAGTTAACACAGTGTCCAAAGAAGGGCGAGAAGTATACAGAATGGTGCCGTCTGCGTAGAGGTGGATCAGAGAATCACCAGCAGCAAGAGCGAGATCATTGATGTATACAGAGAAAAGAGTCAGCCCGAGAATTGAACCCTGTGGCACCCCCATAGAGACTGCCTGAGGCCCGGACAACAGGCCCTCCGATTTAACATACTAAAACCTATCAGAGAAATTGTTGGTGAACCAGGCGAGGCAATCATTTGAGAAACCAAGGCTGTTGAGTCTGCCGATGAGGATGTGGTGATTGACAGAGTCGAAAGCCTTGGCCAGGTCAATGAATATGGCTGCACAGTATTGTTTCTTATCGATGGCGGTTAAGATATCGTTTAGGACCTTGAGCATGGCTGAGGTGCACCCATGACCAGCTCTGAAACCAGATTGCATAGCGGAGAAGGTGCGGTGGGATTCGAAATGGTCGGTAATCTGTTTGTTGACTTGGCTTTCGAAGACTTTAGAGAGGCAGGGTAGGATAGCTATAGGTCTGTAGCAGTTTGGGTCAAGAGTGTCCCCCCCTTTGAAGAGGGGGATGACTGCAGCTGCTTTCCAATCTTTGGGAATCTCAGATGACACAAAAGAGAGGTTGAACAGGCTAGTAATAGGGGTTGCAACAATTTCGGCAGATAATTTTAGAAAGAAAGGGTCCAGATTGTCTAGCCCGGCTGATTTGTTGGGGTCCAGATTTTGCAGCTCTTTCAGAACATCAGCTGACTGGATTTGGGAGAAGGAGAAATGGGGAAGGCTTGGGCGAGTTGCTGTGGGGGTGCAGTACTGTTGACCAGGGTAGGGGTAGCCAGGTGGAAAGCATGGCCAGCCGTAGAAAAATGCTTATTGAAATTCTCAATTATAGTGGATTTATCGGTGGTGACAGAGTTTCCTATCCTCAGTGCAGTGGGCAGCTGGGAGGAGGAGCTCTTATTCTCCAAGGACTTTACAGTGTCCCAGAACTATTTTGAGTTTGTGTTGCAGGAAGCAAATTTTTACTTGAAAAAGCTAGCCTTGGCTTTTCTAACTGCCTGTGTATATTGGTTTCTAACTTCCCTGAAAAGTTGCATATCACGGAGGCTGTTCGATGCTAATGCAGAACGCCTCAGGATGTTTTTGTGTTGGTTAAGGGCAGTCAGGTCTGGAGAGAACCAAGGGCTATACCTGTTCCTGGTTCTACATTTCTTGAATGGGGCATGCTTATTTAAGATGGTGAGGAAGGCATTTTTTTTAAATAACCAGGCATCCTCTACTGAAGAGATGAGGTCAATATCCTTCCAGGATACCCGGGCCAGGTCGATTAGAAACGCCTGCTCGCTGAAGTGTTTCAGGGAGCGTTTGACAGTGATGAGTGGAGGTCGTTTGACTGCTGACCCATTACGGATGCAGGCAATGAGGCAGTGATCGCTGAGATCTTGGTTGAAAACAGCAGAGGTGTATTTAGAGGGCAAGTTGGTTAGCATGATATCTATGACAGTAACAGACACATCTCAACATCAACTTTTCAGAGGAGACTGCGTGAATCAGGTCTTCATGGTCGAATTGCTGCAAAGAAACCACTACTAAAGGACACCAATAAGAAGAAGAGACTTGCTTGGGCCAAGAAACACGAGCAATGGACATTAGACGGGTAGAAATCTGCCCTTTGGTCTGATGAGTCCAAATTTGAGATTTTTGGTTCCAACTGCCATGTCTTTGTGAGACGCAGAGTACGTGAACGGATGATCTCTGCATATGTGGTTCCCACCGTGAAGCATGGAGGAGGTGGAGCGATGGTGCTTTGCTGGTGACACTGTCTGTGATTTATTTTGAATTCAAGGCACACTTAACCAGCATGGCTACCACAGCATTCTGCAGCTATACGCCATCCCACCTGGTTTGCGCTTAGTGAGACTATCATTTGTTTTTCAACAGGACAATGACCCAACACACCTCCAGGATGTGTAAGGGCTATTTGACCAAGGAGAGTGATGGAGTGCTGCATCAGATGACCTGGCCTCCACAATCATCCGACCTCAACCCAATTGAGATGGTTTAGGATGAGTTGGACCGCAGAGTTAAGAAAATACAGCCATCAGGTTTTCAGCATATGTGGGAACTGAAGACTTTTGGGAAAGCATTCCAGGTGAAGCTGGTTGAGAGAACGCCAGGAGTGTGCAAAGCTGTCATCAAGGAAAAGGGTGGCTACTTTGAAGAATCTAAAATCTAAATATATCTTTTTTTGTTTAACACCCTTTTGGTTACTACATGATTCCATATGTATTATTTCATAGTTTTGATGTCTTCACTATTATTCTACACTGTAGAAAATAGTACAAATAAAGAAAAACCCTTGAATGAGTAGGTGTATCCAAACTTTTGACTAGTACTGTATATTATTTTGTTGATAGACACATGTAACATAAATGGTATGGTAGTGTTTGTCAACAGACTGTGGGATGTGACCACTAACAAGGAACTTTTCTTTTTCTGTCACTGATAATTTCGACAAATCACGATTTCATAGGTGTTCGCACCTTTACTAGGCTTGGACGGTTTCCAGATTGTCATACCTTCATACCGACCTTGTGCCATCCTGGGATATTCGGTAATACCGGCACTCAAATCAAGGGCCAATATTTTCAAACCCCGCTGAGCCTCTAATCCGAAGGGAAGCAATGCTAACAAAATTATGTAAAATCCCATATCCCAAATTATATGCTAATGAGCGCATTGCGAACATTTTATACAGTCTCTGACCAAAACTATTTGTAGGAGAGACATCCCAGCTCATACAGTTACACAAGTGACTAAAAGCTGCTACTCGCAGTTTGCTACATGCACAAAACAAATAAATATTAGACAGCAAGGCTCTTGGTCCAGGAGGGGATTCTTTGCTGTTACCAAGCAAAGCATTATTGAAAAACCTCCCGTGGCTATTTCCAAATAGCCCAAATCATTTTGAATCCCTTTTAGTTCCACATAGAACCTCTGGTTCCAAACAGAACTATTCAAAGGGTGCTATTTGTAACCAAAAAGGGTTTTATCTGACCCGAAAGGGTTCCACCTGGAACCTTTTTAAGGAGGGTTCTCCTACAGGGACAAATGGCTCTACATAGCTTTTTTCCCCTGAGAGTGTACCGCCCTGCTTCCGCTTCTCATTCTAGTATCTTTTCTAACACAACTCCCCCCAGAATTTAATCGAGCATCTGACGCAATTAAGTAAGATTTTAGTTCTCGGTCTCCGAGATTACTATAGGTATAACATCAGGTGCTACAATACTATGGGTCATTTTCTGGATTTCTGGACAAAAATCCCCACTTACAATGGATATTGGAGATTCTCCATTGGGCATGGGTCACCAACAGACATGCATTGAAAAGCATAGTGTAGTGTGGGGTTACTGGGGTAGAAATAAAGAATAGAAACACCCAACTGTACGTAACAACTAGCACACATTCTAAAATCATCAATAAATTCTTCTCACATCCTGAACCAGATGCATGTTTGGCGTAATGCATAGGTACTGCTCTGGTGCTGTTAATCATCTTAGTATTATGTCTCAAGTGGCACCCAATTCCCTATTTAGTGCACCACTTTTGACCAGAGACCATGGGGCTCTGGTCAGAAGTAGTGCACTATACAGGGAATAGGGTGCCATTTGGGACTTCAGCAATAGTCTTGTGTTGTTGTTATTCATCAGCATTATATATATATTTTTCCCCTAACTAATGACCTGGTCATCCTGACACCAGGCCAGTATAATGTGGCTGAGAAATCGGACATAGCCCCAGATAAACAGAGCCATAGTGAGGGGAGCGCCGACCCACTTCATCTCAGGCGGACAAGCTTGGCACGCTGCAGCAGCTATCCGCAGTCATTTTTTCTCCTTCTATCCCAGCTCTGCATGCTCTCTCTCCCCGGCAGGATGCAGGTCAGTGAGTTCATTAACTTAATGCACACCTCGCATCAATGCCCTCTCTGACTGAGCGCCACGGAGAGAGAAGGGCAGAAAAGTACCAACCAACGTGTTGTCTATCCCTTTCACAGCCAAAGCCCAGCAACAACCTCTCATGACAGAGAAGGGACAGGCATGAAAGGATCAACTAACATCTAGCAGCCTATCCCTTTCACAGCCAAAGGCCAGCTCAGCTTAGTTCAGTCCAGGGCCCTAGGGCAAGGCAAAGCAACCAAATCACACATGGGGGAGTGCAGATCCACCCACAGAGAGGGAGAGAGAGAGGGAGAGACAACAAGAGAGTAATTAAAACATAAGTAAAGTGGCAGGTTGGGCTGAGAGGAGAGTGTTGCTCCCCTCATTGCTGGGGTTTAATAGCACTGAAAATATAGGGCTGGAATATAGGATATTACATACACAAAAGTATGTGGACACCTGCTCGTCGAACATTTCATTCCAAAATCATGGGCATTAATATGGAGTTAGTGCCCCCTTTGCTGCTATAACAGCCTCCACTCTTCTGAGAAAGCTTTCCACTAGATGTTGGAACATTGCAGCGGGGATTTGCTTCCATTCAGCCACAAGACCATTAGTGAGTTCGGGCACTGATGTTGGGCGATTAGGCCTGGCTTGCAGTCAGCGTTCCAATTCATCCCAAAGGTGTTCGATGGGGTTGAGGTCAGGATTCTCTGTAGGCCAGTCAAGTTCTTCCACACCGATCCCGACAAACCATTTCCGTATGCACCTTGCTTTGTGCACGGGGGCATTGTCAGGCTGAAACAGGAACGGGGCTTCCCCAAACTGTTGCCACAAAGAATGGAAGCACAGAATTGTCTAGAATGCCATTGTATGCTGTAGCGTTAAGATTTCCCTTTGCAGGATCTAAGGAGCCTAGCCGAAACCATGAAAAACAGTCCCAGACCATTATTCCTCCTCCTTTACAGTTGGCACTATGCAATGGGGTAGGTAGCGTTGGACTGCCAGAGGGTGAAGCATGTTTCATCACTCCAGAGAACGTGTTTGCACTGCTCCAGAGCCCAGTGGCGGCGAGCTTTACACCACAATGCTTGGCATTGCGCATGATCTTAGGCTTGTGTGCGGCTGCTCGGCCACGGAAACCCATTTCCTGAAGCTCCCCACAAACGGTTGTTGTCCTGACGTGGCTTTCTGAGCCAGTTTGGAACTCAGTAGTTAATGTTGCAACCGAGGACATATGATTATAATGTGCTACGAGCTCCAGCACTCGGCGGTCCCTATGACGCTGCCACGTTCAAAGTCACTGAGCTCTTCAGTAAGGCCATTCTACTGTCAATGCATGACTGTGTGCTCAATTTTATACACCTGTCAGCAACAGGTGAGGCTGAAATAGCCGAATCCACTAATTTGAAGGGGTGTCTACATACTTTTGATCATGTAGTGTAGGATGAAGTATATGGTTTGAATGCGTTGAGTATTAGGTTGGCTGATTTCTAAGAAATGTTAGAGAGGCTGGTAAGTGTGGGGTAGAGAATGGTCGATGCAAGAGAGAGAGCCTATCGATGTCTAAGTTTGAAAGAGTGGAGAGATTCTGCTTTAAAACAAATATTAGAAACATTTTGCAGGCTGTTTCTGGACCAACGGCTGTGCTTTTCCAAATATTTACTGTCTGCTGCCTGAGTGTCCATACTCCTGCTTGACACTGCTCTGGTGTATATCTCATGACACAGAGGGAAAGAAAGAGAAAGGGCGAGAGAGAGGAGGGGAAAAAGAGAGATGTCTAAGAGAGAGAGAGAGAGAGAGAGAGAGTGGGGGATTAAGAGAGAGAGAGAGAGAGAGAGAGAAAGAATGAGAAATCATAAATGGGAGGGCAGCAGTGATTCAATCGATTGTGCTCAGCTGACTTTTCTGTCAGAAGACCCAGATCAGTTAACAGCTGCTTTAGAACTGGTGTGAGCCTAGTTGACAGCATCAACTTTAGCCCTCTCTGGTGCATTTCAATCTGTTTCTCATTTATGGACCTAAATATTATTTTAATGAAAACATTACAGCTAAAAATAATAACGTGTCACTGAAATGTTAAGCCGTCCATTAAATATGTAATCTGCAGTAGTGGGAAACAGTGCCACTGGCCTCACCACCACCACTGTTATTGAGGAGCGTTGCGCAGCATGGTACATACAAATAAATACAGAATATAATAATAAATAAGGTACATTTGGTGCTCTTCTATCATTCATGCAATGATGTCCGAGGGGAAAAAACTGTGTTTGTTGTTTGCAGTAACTTCCTTGTTGTTGTAATATCGCAAACGGACGTAGCTGTTTCACCAATAAGGATTCTAGCTTTTAAAAGGGTAGAAAGAAATCAAACATCATCTGTTGGCCCAGCGTTGTCCAGGTTAGGGTTTGGCAGGGGAAGGCCGTCATTGTAAATTAGAATTTGTTCTTAACGGACTTGGTCGTTTACCAAATAGGGCAATCTTCTGTATAACGCCCCTATCTTGTCACAACACAACTGATTGGCTCAAACGCATAAGGAAATAAATTCCACAAATGAACTTTTAACAAGGCACACCTGAAATCAAGTTAAGTTGAAATATGCTTCATATGAAATGTATTATTCATGTCCATTTTGCTCATTGCTCATCATTGCTCATCATTGCTCTAGTGTCTCATACCCCAATCCGTTGCCAGCAACACTGTTCAGCAATATTGCCCTCCAAAAATGTTAGAGTATCATCAGCTTTAAGACCTACCCTGTAGAAAGCCTGCTCTGTAGAGTCGCATCTTTGGCTATGCCGGATTAAGTGATATGACATGCTATTCTATAAAATCATTTCTCTGTAATTAATATTACCTGATTAAGCTAATCAGGTAAATGTAATTAACTAGAAAGTCAGGGCACCACGAAATAATGTTTATAGAGCTGTTATCTTCTGAATAAACTCTTAAAGCCCTAGTGATCTTTTACATCAGTAGCAGTCAATATTTAATCGTCACCTTATTTAGTCTCATCTGAAAGTTGCACATTCTTGGTTATCTTCACAAACCCTGGTTAACAAGTTGAATCAGCAATACAAAATTTGGTTTAATTATTTATTTACTAAATACCTAAATAATCACACAGAATTACATCCACACAGAATGGATCATACATTGATTACAAATTATGTCATAAAGGAAAAAGTCCCTCGGTTGGAACATACATGACGGCTGGTTACACAAAGAAAGGGGGTTGGGTTTTGAATGAAAGAGCGGGAAGACTGAGGAACAAAAAGATTTTGTGTCTCTATCGGGCCGTAGGCAGCTACTCTATCGTAAATACAGAATCTTATACATTCTAAATAACCGCCCATTTGGAAAAGGAAAATGCAATAAATATTTACTCTGAGCTGCGCTTCGATCGGTTGGTCGTAGATGGAAGGCCGGGTTGTCCTTTGAAGAATATCTGGTGGTAAAACGGTTACTTGGTATTACCGTCATCGTGTGGTAGAACAGGTACTCTGTCCGTCCTCTCCTAGCCCACGTCTACAGTTGCTGCGCTAACGCAACGGCTAGGAGGTATCACTTCTTTAGTGAATAAGAGTTCAAAGTTCATACCAAGTTGCCATACTTTAAGCTCATGCTATATTCTGGCTGGTATAGTCGAAATACATTCTTCCGGCGTGTAGGTCGTCACCTTCACGTTGAGATTCGATGCTAATTTCGTTAGGTTCCTGTCGTTCAACCAGAGCTCACGCTGAGGTTGGCTTAGTTCTGTAGGTGACCTTGTCCTTTTTAACGCAGGGACCGCAAGTCCTCACATCCTTGGAACAGGAAGTTGAATTTTCGTCAACGGGTTTATATAGTGGTGAAAGAAGGGCGTCTTTCATAGTTTACAACCAAAGTCTGTTCACTTGGGCGGGGCCTCTGAGTGAGCAGAGTTTCTCTATGACAAACCGTTCTCTCATTTAAGAAGCTAAAATTACATTTAATCTTTTCACAAATAGTTTCATATTTAAACATTTAAATTGCACAACAATTCCATGTGAATCTGATAACTAGAATGTGTCGACTTTCCAAGATACAGTTTATGCCATCTTGTCATTAGTAATAATGTCTCAGACGCCAACTGATCTGACATCATATTCATTAAGGACCAATGGATATTTTCAACTGGTTGGATTACCGAAATAGAGTTCCGTTTCCCACCTTTTGATGTTCCCAGGCTCTCTATGTTAACAAAGGGATTTTCAATAGTCACATCGGGAGAGTAGAAAGAGGAAAAAGGGGAAAGGTATTTATGGGGGTCATAAACCTCCCCCAACAGGCCAACGTCATGACAGTAGGATGACCCTAAAGAACTTAGTAACTCCAATTATAACCATGAGTGAAAGTAGATGTAATGTCTTCCTGGTACGGGGACCTCCTATGTGTACACATGTTCTTTGTTATGGGCCTAAACATAGAATGACATATAGAATCTCTATTAATTTAATAGGATCTCTATGGGCCTAATCATAGAATGACATATAGAATCTATATTAATTTAATAGGATCTCTATGGGCCTAATAGTAAAGATTTGTCGTGTAACTTTTAAAATGTATTAGCCTACCTTATAATGTGGCAAAAAACACAACCAGTCATAATGTTTTCATCTGATGGCCATTTTGAAGTAAATGTTTGGCAATGTAGGCTACGTTACTCAGGAACAGCGGAAAGACAGATGTTGCAGGAATAAAAGTATAGCCCCATTTAGATATTTTTTCTGCTTATATTTTACAACATTTGGTAGGCTATTCATTAGTCAATTGTCTATAATTAGATACATGCAGCTTCTCGTCATAGCTTGATGCTTGTCTAAAATACTAAAAGCCTTGCTCACCAGAATAATATAAAAAATTGACATCGGTAAAGTTTTCTTTCATTTCTGCTTCTCTCACAGAGCGAGGACGTTTAGGGACCAGGCAGTTCGACCAGTTTGAAGAAAATGAAAAGCTGTGAAAAAGATAGAACATGTTTTTGATAGTATTTCAGTTCATCTTGGATGCATATGTTATGTGGTTAAAAATGAAATACTGTCAGCTGTTATGTTGCTGAAAGAAATTGCACGTTTAGGCTACACAACATATCCCTAAGAGCGCATTCGCATTCTCTCAAACGGCTGAAAGAAAGAAATCATATTTGTACACTCCTGTTTCTGAGAAATTAACATTCGGTCTATCATTTTACTGTGAGGAACACGTCATTCTGCAGTAGTTAACATTATAATAGGCTATATGTGAGACCCACATTCAGTGTCCAACTTGTAGGCTACTCCACTCTAAAATAATGCCGGCACCAATACAGTGCCATTTGATAAATGCAAAGAGACATCACTTACAAAACACCAAACAGTTTTATGAATGACATTCCGTGATTGTCCTTCATTAGGCCTACACAAGTCTCGTAACCTGAATTGATGCATACACTGCTGCGCGCGTGCCTCTTGGTCATTCATCTCTGCCTTGGCAAAATTTCAGTGCTCTCATAGAACCACACTGTATTTGAGTCTATTCGCTCATTTTTCACAAGTCTGACATGCGGTAATGATACATGGTGTAATAGCCTACAGTTGTCTTGGAAACTTTTGTTTTAATTATTGTGATAGTCTCATGTTTTACCAGTACGTTGTACCCCCTATATTTATTTTGCCAGTACCGGACCGGCTTACTTTCACCCCTGATTATAACCCAGAATACATATCCCCTACGTGGTGTTGCCGTGGCCATACAGGGCTACTAGCAGCTCTCCATGCTGATAGTCAGCCAGACTTCCTCCAGAGGCAGTGACTTCAAATCAAATCTTATTTGTCACATGCGCCGAATACAACAGGTGTAGACCTTACAGTGAAATGCTTACTTACAAGCCCTTAACCAGCAATGCAGTTTTAAGAAAATACCAACAAAAAAAGGTATGAGATATGAATAACAAATAATTAAAGAGCAGCAGTAAATAATAATACCGGGGCTATATACAGGGGCTATATACAGGGGGTACCGGTACAGAGTCAATGTGCGGGGGGCACCGGTGTAGAGGTAATATGTACATGTAGGTAGAGTTATTAAAGTGACTATGCATAGATGATAACAGAGAGTAGCAGCAGTCTAGAAGGGGAGAGGGGGGGGCAATGCAAATAGTCTGGGTAGCCATTTGATTTGCTGTTCTTATGGCTTGGGGGTAGAAGCTGTTTAGAAGCCTCTTGGACCTAGACTTGGCGCTCCGGTACCGCTTGACGTGTGGTAGCAGAGAGAACAGTCTGACTTGGGTGGCTGGAGTCTGACAATTTTAGGGCCTTCCTCTGACACCGCCTCGTATAGAGGTCCTGGATGGCAGGAAGCTTGGCCCCGGGAATGTACTGGGCCGTACGCACTACCCTCTGTAGTGCCTTGCGGTCACCGGCCGAGCAGTTGCCATACCAGGCGGTGATACAACCCGTCAGGATGCTCTCGATGGTGCAGCTATAGAACCTTTTGAGGATCTGGGAACTCCTGCCAAATCTTTTCAGTCTCCTGAGGGGGAAAATGTTTCTTCGTGCCCTCTCCACTACAGCCCCGTCGATGTTAATGGGGGCCTGTTCGGCCCGCCTTTTCCTGTAGTCCACGATCAGCTCCTTTGTCTTGCTCACATTGAGGGAGAGGTTCTTGTCCTGGCACAACACTGCCAGATCTCTGACCTCCTCCCTATAGGCCATCTCATCGTTGCCAGTGATCAGGCCTACCACTGTTGTGCCGTCAGCAAACTTAATGATGGTGTTGGAGTCGTGTTTGGCCACGCAGTCGTGGGTGAACAGGGAACACAGGAGGGGACTAAGTACACACCCCTGAGGGGCCCACAGTGTTAAGGATCAGCGTGGCAGACGTGTTGTTGCCTACTCTTTCCACCTGGGGGCGGCCTGTCAGGATGTCCAGGATCCAGTTGCAGAGGGAGGTGTTTAGTCCCAGAGTCCTTAGCTTAGTGATGAGCTTCATGGGCACTATGGTGTTGAACGCTGAGCAGCAGTCAATGAACAGCATTCTCACATTGGTGTTCCTTTTGTCCAGGTGAGAAAGGGCAGTGTGGAGTGCGATTGAGATTGCGTCATCTATGGATATGTTGGGGCGGTATGCGAATTGGAGTGGGTCTAGGGTGTCTGGGAGGATGCTGTTGCTACTCTCTGTTTATCATATATGCATAGTCACTTTAACTATACATTCATGTACATACTACCTCAATTGGGCCGACCAACCAGTTCTCCCGCACATTGGCTAACCGGCCAACTGCAATTGTGTCCCGCCACCCGCCACCCACCACCCGCCAACCCCTCTTTTACGCTACTGCTACTCTCTGTTCATCATACAGTGAGGGAAAAAAGTATTTGATCCCCTGCTGATTTTGTACATTTGCTCACTGACAAAGAAATGATCAGTCTATAATTTTAATGGTAGGTTTATTAGAACAGTGAGAGACAGAATAACAACAAAAAATCCAGAAAACCGCATGTCAAAAATGATGGAAAATGATTTGCATTTTAATGAGGGAAATAAGTATTTGATCCCTCTGCAAAACATGACTTAGTACTTGGAGGAAAAACCCTTGTTGGCAATCACAGAGGTCAGACGTTTCTTGTAGTTGGCCACCAGGTTTGCACACATCTCAGGAGGGATTTTGTCCCACTCCTCTTTGCAGATCTTCTCCAAGTCATTAAGGTTTCGAGGCTGACGTTTGACAACTCGAACCTTCAGCTCCCTCCACAGATTTTCTATGGGATTAAGGTCTGGAGACTGGCTAGGCCACTCCAGGACCTTAATGTGCTTCTTCTTGAGCCACTCCTTTGTTGCCTTGGCCGTGCGTTTTGGGTTATTGTCATGCTGGAATACCCATCCACAACCCATTTTCAATGCCCTGGCTGAGGGAAGGAGGTTCTCACCCAAGATTTGACGGTACATGGCCCCATCCATCGTCCCTTTGATGCGGTGAAGTTGTCCTGTCCCCTTAGCAGAAAAACACCCCCAAAGCATAATGTTTCCACCCCCATGTTTGATGGTGGGGATGGTGTTCTTGGGGTCATAGGCAGCATTCCTCCTCCTCCAAACACGGCGAGTTGAGTTGATGCCAAAGAGCTCCATTTTGGTCTCATCTGACCACAACACTTTCACCCAGTTGTCCTCTGAATCATTCAGATGTTCATTGGCAAACTTCAGACGGGCATGTATATGTGCTTTCTTGAGCAGGGAGACCTTGCGGGCGCTGCAGGATTTCAGTGCTTCACGGCGTAGTGTGTTACCAATTGTTTTCTTGGTGACTATGGTCCCAGCTGCCTTGAGATCACTGACAAGATCCTCCCGTGTAGTTCTCCCGTGTAGCTGATTCCTCACCGTTCTCATGACCATTGCAACTCCACGAGGTGAGATCTTGCATGGAGGCCCAGGCCGAGGGAGATTGACAGTTCTTTTGTGTTTCTTCCATTTGCGAATAATCACACCAACTGTTGTCACCTTCTCACCAAGCTGCTTGGCGATGGTCTTGTAGCCCATCCCAGCCTCGTGTAGGTCTACAATCTTGTCCCTGACATCCTTGGAGAGCTCTTTGGTCTTGGCCATGGTGGATAGTTTGGAATCTGATTGATTGATTGCTTCTGTGGACAGGTGTCTTTTATACAGGTAACAAACTGAGATTAGGAGCACTCCCTTTAAGAGTGTGCTCCTAATCTCAGCTAGTTACCTGTATAAAAGACACCTGGGAGCCAGAAATCTTTCTGATTGAGAGGGGATCAAATACATACTTCCCTCATTAAAATGCAAGTCATTTTATAAAATTTTTGACATGCGTTTTTCTGGATTTTTAAAATTGTTATTCTGTCTCTCACTGTTCAAATAAACCTACCATTAAAATTATAGACTGATCATTTCTTTGTCAGTGGGCAAACGTACAAAATCAGCAGGGGATCAAATAATTTTTTCCCTCACTGTGTATGCATAGTCACTATAACCATATCTACATGTACATACTACCTCAATCAGCCTGACTAACCGGTGTCTGTATGTAGCCTCGCTACTTTTATAGCCTCACTACTGTATATAGCCTGTCTTTTTACTGTTGTTTTATCTCTTTACTTACCTATTGTTCACCTAATACCTTTTTTGCACTATTGGTTAGAGCCTGTAAGTAAGCATTTCACTGTAAGGTTTACACCTGTTGTATTCGGCACACGTGACAAATACACTTTGATTTGATGTGAGCCATGACCAGCCGTTCAAAGCACTTCATGGCTACCGACGTGAGTGCCATGGGGCGGTAATCATTTAGGCAGGTTACCTTCGCTTCCTTGGGCACAGGGACTATGATGGTCTGCTTGAAACATGTAGGTATTACAGACTCAGTCAGGGAGAGGTTGAAAATTCAGTGAAGACATGTGACAGTTGGTCCACGCATGCTTTGAGTACACGTCCTGGTAATCTTCTGGCCCAGCGGCTTTGTGAATGTTGACCTGTTTAAAGGTTTTGTTCACATCGGCTACTGAGAATGTTATCACACAGTCATCCAGAACAGCTGGTGCTCTCGTGCATGCTTCAGTGTTGCTTGCCTCGAAGCGAGCATAAAAGGCATTTAGCTTGTCTGGTAGGCCTGCGTCACTGGGCAGCTCACGTCTGGGTTTCCCTTTGTAGTCCATAATCGTTTTCCATCCCTGCCACATCCGACGAGTGTCTGAGCCGGTGTAGTAGGATTCAATCTTAATCCTGTATTGACGCTTTGCTTGTTTGATGGTTCGTCTGAGGGCATAGCGGGATTTCCTATAAGCATCCGGATTAGTCTCCCGCTCCTTGAAAGCGGCAGCTCTAGCCTTTAGCTCGATGTGGATGTAGCCTGTAATCCTTGGCTTCTGGTTGGGATATGCACGTACAGTCACTGTGGGGATCGATGCACTTATTGATGAAGACGATGACTGAGGGGGTGTATTCCTCAATGCCATTGGATGAATCCCGGAACACATTCCAGTCTGTGCTACTAAAACAGTCCTGTTGTGTAGCATCTGCATCATCTGACCACTTCGGTATTGAGCGAGTCACTGGTACTTCCTGCTTTAGTTTTTGCTTGTAAGCAGGAATCGGGAGGATAGAATTACGGTCAGATTTGCCAAATGGAGGGCGGGGGAGAGCTTTGTATGCATCTCTGTGTGTGGAGAAAAGGTGATCTAGGATTTTTCCCCCTGGTTGCACATGTGACTTGCTGGTATAACTGATTTAAGTTTGCCTGCATTAAAGTCCCCGGCCACTAGGAGAGCAGCTTCTGGGTGAGCATTTTTTTCTTTGCTTATGGCCTTATAGAGTTGGTTGAGAGCGGTCTTAGTGCCAGCTTTGTTTTGTGGTGGAAAATAGACGGCTACGAATAATACAGATGAGAACTCTCTTGGTAGATAGTGTGGTCTACAGCTTATCATAAGGTACTCTACCTCAGGCGAGCAATACCTCGAGACTTCTTTAATATTAGACATTGCGCACCAGCTGTTATTGACAAAAAGACACACACCCCCACCCCTCGTCTTACCAGAGGTTGCGTCTCTGTTCTGCCAGTGCATGGAAAAACACCGCTAGCTCTATATTGTCCGTATCTTCGTTCAGCCACGTCTCGGTGAAGCATAAGATGTTACAGTTTTTAATGTCCCGTTGGTAGGATAATCTTAAACGTAGGTCATCAATTTTATTTTCCAATGATTGCACGTTAGCCAGAAGAATGGAAGGCAGTGGGAGTTTACTTGCTCGCATCCGGATTCTCAGAAGGATGCCCGATCTGCGGCCCCTTTTCAAGCATCTTTTCTTCACGCAAAAGGTGTGGATCTGGGCATGTTCCAGTGAAAGCAGGATATCCTTCTCGTCAGACTCGTTAAAGGAAAAAGTTTATTCCAGTCTGCGGTTGTCATGCCCTGACCATAGAAAACCATTGTTTCTCTATGGTATAGTAGGTCAGGACGTGACTAGGGGGTGATTTAGTATATGGAAGTCTATGTTGTATTCTAGTTTATTATTTCTATGTGGGTATTCTAGTTTTCATATTTCTAGGTTGGTGTGCTTGATATGGTTCCCAATTAGAGGCAGCTGGTTATCGTTGTCTCTAATTGGGGTTCATATTTAAGACGCATTTTTTCCACCTGTGTTTATGGGATATTGTTTTGAGTTAGTGCACGTAGCACCTCTTAGTTACGGTTCGTTGTTTGTTTCGTTCTTTCTTTGTTGTTTTGTGCGTTTCTAATATTAAATATGTGGAAACCATATCGCGCTGCATCTTGGTCCAATTATTACAACGAACGTGACAGCGGTGAGTAATCCCTTTTCTGATGTCCAGAAGTTCTTTTTGGTCATAAGAGACAGTAGCAGCAACATTACACAAAAAAAATGATAAAATAGTACAATTGGTTGGGAGAATGTAAAACGTCAGCCATGTTCTTCGGCCCAGTAAGACACATTAGTCATCACCTTTGTATACAAAACATCCAGTAATTGTCTTTGAGGACAATTTTTTTCCATCACTCACAGACTATTTTAGCATTTTATATTCATCCAATGTGTGTCATTTTTGTGGATGACATCATGACATCTCCAGTGCGCACCGAGTGCTAGTATGCAGGCGTTATGGGCTCTTTAAAACCGGATCTAGACGACCACGAAACGGCATACGTGAACGTGAGTAGATTACATTGAAAACAACGGCCGTCCATCCTGGATGCCGTCTCTAGTTCCTATATACCGCAGTGCCCCTACCACGACCCGTGTGTAGCAGCAGGAAATACACTTCCTGAAGTTCCTGCTCTCAGTTGAGCACAGTGGTGTGAGGAACCAGGATAGTCACTAAGGGAGAAAAATAAACATCTTTGGATGTAGTAGGGCTGATTCATGGTAGGGATGAGATGGGGAGCGATTGTGTAGAGGAAGTAGGTAAGTAACATAATATCAAGTAAGTCAATAGGTAAGGATGGAAGCTGGGCCCTGCTGCACTCCAGTAGTAGGGCTGACTATTTGCATTGACCCCCCCCCTGTTTTACACTTCTGCTACTCGCTGTTTATTATCTATGTATAGTCACTTTACCCCTACCTACATGTACAAATTACCTCGACTAACCTGTACCCACGCACATTGACTCGGTACCGGTACCCCCTGTATATAGCCTCATTATTGTTATTTTATTGTGTTACTTAAATTTTTTTTTTTAATTATTTACTTTATTTAGTAAATATTTTCTTAACCAACAATGCAGTTTTAATAAAATAGAGTTAAAGGCTTGTAAGTAAACGTTTCACGGTAATGTCTATACCTGTTGTATTCGGCGCATGTGACAAATAAAATGTGATTTGACTGATGGAGTGGAGATGGAGAGAGGAGATGTAAGAACGGGGCCTTGCTGCGCTCCACAGTGTCACAGACTGGAGACATAAGCGCCTGTTTAAAGACACGCCTCCTTTATGATCCGTTTACTAGATATGGGAAAAGGCCTTGTCATTGATATTATTGGGAGTCTAATGGAGGAGCATTTTTGATGTACAGAAAACATTTATTCTGAAATGTATTTAAAGTACGTATGGAGTCCGAGTCAATCATGCTATTTTACAATGTTGAAAGACAAAATGAGAACTACTGTCGTAGCATGCTTTAAAACTATCTTCAAAGGGCTAGATACATCTATTATTGCACTGGGCCACTCCCTTTGCATGGGAAGTCTTTTCAAAATACTGCCTCTAATGAAGGCTTTGACAGCCGAACAATACCGCCATAACCACACAACTTAATTATATGTTTTCAAATTAGATATGTCTCGCAGTCGCAGAGTATTTAGGTCTCTACAGTACAAAGAGCTGGCTATTCCCATAAAAATAATAAAGAGCTGGCTTGTGATGAGTAAGTGATTCATTTTGTTATCCAATAGCGAAGTAGAACAAAGGTAAACAAGGCTTCAAACGCAGAATGCATTGCGTCTGTGTTCATTTATAAGGACCCTGCTGTGGATACACAAACAATCTGCCTTTCTACAAATCTTGTTTAGAGCAATGGGAGGAGATAGCTTATTTTTACTGTCTGCAGGCTTTGTGGTTCTGGCTGCTCTACACACGCACCATACAAAAGCCATCAAAAGAGAATTTAGATTTACCATGAGGCTGATCTGTATGGACATTCTCAATTCCCCATTATGACACCACATCGAAACACTGCACTCCCGGACAGTCAGCACGCTACCAAAGAGTACCGAGATGGTTTCAAGATGAGGTAGAAAAGTCACACAAAAAAACTGAGAAGCAGACAGACTGTAAGCATTGAGCACTGCAAAGTCTCAACAACGTGACAGTGGCTTCTGTAAACATATCAGCCAGCTCTTTTCCGCTTCAGTGAAGGAAACTGAACTGTGAGACTTGGCAATCTCAACTAAAGCCTGTAAGGGCTTTTGCAAGTCAAGACAGGCCTATGCAATCAAGCCAATAAATATTCACATCATACGTCAATTCCCAAAGGTTTCAGTTGGACAAGATAAAAAACCCAGATAGATAACGAAACTCAGTACACTTTGTTCCCCAAGAAGGGGGTTATAGTGGCATCACTACCATATTTTATAGAGTGGAGTCTCTGCTACGGCTCCAGCTACGGCTCCTCTGCCTTCAGTTTAATTAGAAGTCAAAGACAGACAGAAATGTTAACATTTTACTAGAAAGTGAGTCTGGTCTGAATAAGGCTCCTTCTGAGTAGCCAGTTGCTAACCCCCCCCCCCCGGCAGCAGTGTAGCAGGCAGGCAGCAGTGTAGCAGGCAGGCAGCAGTGTAGCAGGCAGGCAGCAGTGTAGCAGGCAGGCAGCAGTGTAGCAGGCAGGCAGCAGTGTAGCAGGCAGGCAGCAGTGTAGCAGGCAGCAGTGCAGCAGGCAGGCAGCAGTGTAGCAGGCAGCAGTGTAGCAGGCAGCAGTGTAGCAGGCAGCAGTGCAGCAGGCAGGCAGCAGTGTAGCAGGCAGCAGTGTAGCAGGCAGGCAGCAGTGTAGCAGGCAGCAGTGTAGCAGGCAGGCAGCAGTGCAGCAGGCAGCAGTGTAGCAGGCAGGCAGCAGTGCAGCAGGCAGGCAGCAGTGTAGCAGGCAGGCAGCAGTGTAGCAGGCAGCAGTGCAGCAGGCAGGCAGCAGTGCCCAAGATTACGCAGTCAGAGATAACACACAGGGAGTCTTTGTACCGTCTGCCTCCCAACGCCTCAAGGTCAGTGCTGCTCATATTTGATGTTGCTACATTGAGAGAGAAAAAAGCTAACTTGGGGAGAGGGCAGAGGGGGAATGGTAATAAATTATATCCAGTTTTAGCATAGGGAAAATACCAAATGAGATGAACTGTTTTTGAGGTCCAATCCTCCTTGCTGTGTCCTATGACATGAAGTGGAACATCTTAAAACATCACAGAAATAAAAAAAATACTTATGGTCATGCTCTGAGACAGACAGCTGTGGGAGATAAGTAGAATTTGTGGATGGTGTGACTTGGAGACAAAGGAAAACACAGACCGAGTTGAGAGGAATGTGTGATGTCCACTGTGTTATGACAGGGCTGTGAGTGGGTGATCCAGCGTGTTGCTATAGCCTATTTTAACAGAGAATGGACTATAGCTAGGGCTAGTTTTCGGGTTAGGAGCTAGGGCTACTTTTAGGGTTAGGAGCTAGGGCTAGTTTTAGGGTTAGGTTTTTGGGTTAGGGTACAATTTAGGGGTTAGGGAAAATAGGATTTTGAATGGGACTGAATTGTGTGTCCCCACAAGGTTAGCTGTACAAGACTGTGTGTGTGTGTGTGTGTGTGTCTGTGAGATGGTCAGCCAGGTATGGTCAACAGCACAACATCTGCTCTTCTGTCAGCATCCGTTTCTACAACAGCGCAACGCTTCTACAACAGCACAACGCAACGCTTCTTCAACAGCACAACATAGCACAACGCTTCTACAACAGCACAACGCTTCTAAAACAGCACAACTCTTCTACAACAGCACAACTCTTCTACAACAGCACAACGCTTCTACAACAGCACAACGCTTCTAAAACAGCACAACTCTTCTAAAACAGCACAACGCTTCTACAACAGCACAACGCTTCTAAAACAGCACAACGCTTCTACAACAGCACAACGCTTCTAAAACAGCACAACTCTTCTAAAACAGCACAACGCTTCTACAACAGCACAACGCTTCTAAAACAGCACAACTCTTCTACAACAGCACAACTCTTCTACAACAGCACAACGCTTCTACAACAGCACAACGCTTCTACAACAGCACAACGCTTCTAAAACAGCACAACTCTTCTACAACAGCACAACTCTTCTACAACAGCACAACGCTTCTAAAACAGCACAACGCTTCTACAACAGCACAACGCTTCTAAAACAGCACAACGCTTCTACAACAGCGCAACGCTTCTTCAACAGCACAACGCTTCTACAACAGCGCAACGCTTCTACAACAGCACAACGCTTCTACAACAGCACAACGCTTCTTCAACAGCGCAACATAGCACAACGCTTCTACAACAGCACAACGCTTCTACAACAGCGCAACGCTTCTACAACAGCGCAACGCTTCTACAACAGCGCAACGCTTCTACAACAGCGCAACGCTTCTACAACAGCGCAACGCTTCTACAACAGCGCAACGCTTCTACAACAGCACAACGCTTCTTCAACAGCGCAACATAGCACAACGCTTCTACAACAGCACAACGCTTCTACAACAGCACAACGCTTCTAAAACAGCACAACGCTTCTACAACAGCACAACGCTTCTAAAACAGCGCAACGCTTCTACAACAGCGCAACGCTTCTACAACAGCGCAACGCTTCTACATCAGCGCAACGCTTCTACAACAGCACAACGCTTCTTCAACAGCGCAACATAGGGCAACGCTTCTACAACAGCACAACGCTTCTACAACAGCACAACGCTTCTACAACAGCGCAACGCTTCTTCAACAGCACAACATAGCACAACGCTTCTACAACAGCGCAACGCTTCTACAACAGCGCAACGCTTCTTCAACAGCGCAACATAGCACAACTCTTCTACAACAGCACAACGCTTCTAAAACAGCACAACGCTTCTACAACAGCACAACGCTTCTAAAACAGCACAACGCTTCTACAACAGCGCAACGCTTCTACAACAGCGCAATGCTTCTACAACAGCGCAACGCTTCTACAACAGCACAACGCTTCTTCAACAGCGCAACATAGGGCAACGCTTCTACAACAGCACAACGCTTCTACAACAGCACAACGCTTCTACAACAGCGCAACGCTTCTTCAACAGCACAACATAGCACAACGCTTCTACAACAGCGCAACGCTTCTACAACAGCGCAACGCTTCTACAACAGCACAACGCTTCTTCAACAGCGCAACGCTTCTACAACAGCGCAACGCTTCTACAACAGCGCAACGCTTCTACAACAGCGCAATGCTTCTACAACAGCACAATGCTTCTTCAACAGCACAACGCTTCTACAACAGCACAACGCTTCTACAACAGCACAACGCTTCTTCAACAGCACAACGCTTCTTCAACAGCACAACGCTTCTACAACAGCACAACGCTTCTACAACAGCGCAACGCTTCTACAACTGCGCAACATAGGGCAACGCTTCTTCAAAAGCTCACTGTCTGAAACCAGAAGAGGCAGAAGAGACACTGCCAAGGTCGACCGATGATCCTCATAGAAACACACACTGGCTCAAATGTAAACAATGTCTGAAATATCCCTAATCAAGGGCCCAGGAAGGAGCTATAGGGGGACCTAACCTTCTCAGTTACCAAGGACACTGTGTGTTGATCCAGCTGTGACACACTAGACTAGAGGCAGAGTACTGTGGTGGTGGTTAGGGACTGTTCCCTACCACACAGTTGGCTCAATTCACCTGTTTTATATAGCCTAGCTACCTTCCAAATTGCTCCCATATGCTGCAGACTGAGCTCCAATGTATTTCAGTCCACTCTGACTCGTGCTGCTGTACAGTATGATGTATTTGACTCTGCTCCGAAGTTTGTTCAGTACCATTGCATTTTTTACATTTCAGTCATGTAGCAGACGCTCTTATCCAGAGCAATTTGGGTTAAATGCCTTGCTCAAGGGCACCGACAGATTTTTCACCTTGTCGGCTCGGAGAACAAGAGACTTTTCGGTTACTGGCACAACGCTCTTAACCGCTAGACTACCTGCTACACCAGTAAAATGAGTTATTGGACTTCCAGAGATAAATTAAGACAACTGGCCCATCTGCATTCCTCTTCTCTCTCTGAGAGGATAACACTAACACAGTTCTCAACAGAAAAATGTGTGTTAAGCAAGTATGCAGGCCACGACAAGCTGCCTCTTGTATGCTGAGCCAAGCTTTGGTGCTCATCAGCAAAAAAATCTGAAAATAGTCACTAGATTTCTGTAATATGTGTGAATATTTATGAATTATATATTTATTGATGGCAATCCTTTCTCTCTACAACTTGACGTTTGCACTGCACCCGATGTTATAGCTGTACAGCAAATCAGCAATCTGTATGCAAGCGCAGTGGTTCACAAACATTTTAACACACGACATCAAAAAAGGTGTGGTTCAAAGCTTGCATGAACACGCGCACAGGACGAATATGCGTCTACAATCTGCACAAATGTAGCATGTCATTACAGCCATAAATTGTGATGCATTTTCAAAAATGCAAGATAGAGAAATAAATTGCGTTTTAGACCTGCATTTTGAGCTGAAAGTCATTCATTTTAGTAGTCAATATCAACTAGGGATATCATGTCACACTGTCACTTCTCTGGAGTTCAGATCATGGAGGATCGTACGGCCTACCTGTATGCTAGAGGGTTGCAGGATCGTACGGCCTACCTGTATGCTAGGGGGTTGCAGGATCGTACGGCCTACCTGTATGCTAGGGGGTTGCATGATCGTACGGCCTACCTGTATGCTAGGGGGTTGCAGGATCGTACGGCCTACCTGTATGCTAGAGGGTTGCATGATCGTACGGCCTACCTGTATGCTAGAGGGTTGCAGGATCGTACGGCCTACCTGTATGCTAGGGGGTTGCAGGATCGTACGGCCTACCTGTATGCTAGGGGGTTGCATGATCGTACGGCCTACCTGTATGCTAGGGGGTTGCATGATCGTACGGCCTACCTGTATGCTAGAGGGTTGCAGGATCGTACGGCCTACCTGTATGCTAGGGGGTTGCAGGATCGTACGGCCTACCTGTATGCTAGGGGGTTGCAGGATCGTACGGCCTACCTGTATGCTAGAGGGTTGCAGGATCGTACGGCCTACCTGTATGCTAGGGGGTTGCAGGATCGTACGGCCTACCTGTATGCTTGGGGGTTGCAGGATCGTACAGCCTACCTGTATGCTAGGGGGTTGCAGGATCGTACGGCCTACCTGTATGCTAGGGGGTTGCAGGATCGTACAGTCTACCTGTATGCTAGGGGGTTGCAGGATCGTACGGCCTACCTGTATGCTAGGGGGTTGCATGATCGTACGGCCGATACAGGGAACAGAACCGGAAAATAACTAAATTTGAGGAACAGAACCAAAATCGAAATGTTCTGGCAAAGATGTGTCTGAAGCACATTGCTAAACTTCATTTTATATGGATAATATTAACGTAGGTAGGCTACTCTCTTTTTGCCAGGCAAAACCGGAGGAAATTAACTCTTTCTGGTCCCTCATCTGGATATGTGAGTCTGCCTTTGCACGCAAATGCTGATGACTGGTCATTGGTCAACAGTCAAGCCACGCAATTTTTTTCCTCTGAAGCACAGATTAGATGTTTCTGAAACAAGAATTTGGTGCAATGCCGTAGGCCTATGTTAGTGACCATATCAAATAAGCAAAGTTCTAAATAAAATGGTAGGCTACAGTGCCTTCCGAAAGTATTCATACCCCTTGACTTATTCCACATTTTGTTGTGTTACATCCTGAATTCAAAAAGGATTTCGCACAATACCCCACGATGACAAAGTGAAAACATGTTTCTAGAAATGTTAGTATTGAAAATGAAATGCAGAAATCTCATTTACATAAGTATTCACACCCCATGTTAGAATCACCTTTTGCAGCGATTACAGCTATGAGTCTTTCTGGGTAAGTCTGTAATAGCTTTGCACACCTGGATTGTACAATATTTGCACATTATTCTTTAAAAGATTCGTCAAGCTCTGTCAAGTTTGTTGTTGATCATTGCTAGACAGCCATTTTCAATTCTTGCCATAGACTTTCAAGACGATTTGTGTCAAAACTCTAACTATAGCCTTGTGTTGGTAAACTACTCCAGTGTATATTTGGCCATGTGTTTTAGGTTATTGTCCAACTGAAAGGTGATCGTCTCCCTGAGTCTGTTGAACCATACTGAACCAGGTTTTCCTCTAGGATTTTGCTTTTGTTTAGCTTCGTTCTGTTTATTTTTTATCCTAAACTCCCTAGTCCTTGCCGATGACAAGCATACCCATAACATTGTGCAGCCACCACACCATGCTTGATAATATGAAGTGGTACTCAGTGATGTGTTTTGTTGGATTTGCCCCAAATGTAACACTTTGTATTCTGGACATAAAGTTAATTTATTTTTTACTTTAGTGCCTTGTTGCAAACAGGATGCATGTTTTGGAATATTTTATTCTGTAGAGGCTTCCTTCTTTTCAAATCTGTCAGTTAGGTAAGTATTGTGGATTAACTACAATGTTGTTTATCCATCCTCAGTTTTGTCCCATCACAGCCATTAACTGTAACTGTTTTAAAGTTACCACTGGCCTCATGGTGAAATCCCTGAGCGGTTTCCTTCCTCTCCAGAAACTGAGTTAGATAATTGTATGTGTGGGGTACAGAGCTGAGGTAATGATTCACAAATCATGTTAAACACTATTATTGCACACATGCAACTTATTATGTGACCTGTTATGCACATTTTTACTCCTGAACTTATTTAGACTTGCCTAACAAAGGGGTTGAACACTTATTGACTCAAGACACAAGGGTGTGAACACTTTCTGAAGGCACTGTATATGTATGTAGCCTATTAAAATATGTATGAAAACTTTTTTCCCCATTCAGTTTCACACTTGCCCCCACCTCCCAAAACCGTCTCATTGTGGTAGCTCACCTGACCTGTGTTGATTGAAAGTTGGTCCAATCAGAGGGCCAAGTGTGTTTTTCAGGAACCAATCAGTTTTTTTTGCAAGTGCAATAGTGTCTCTGGCTGCGTGGAGAGTAGCATTATCCATGGAGACTGTGCCACAAAATGAGTGACAAAACGTTACAGATCAAGTCATGTGACTCGAGTCCACACCTCTGGACGCACGTTCTATTCCTTCTATTTCTATGGGAACACATGCAGTCAGCGAAGAAGAGGAGAAAATGTGCGTACATTTTGCATTTATTTTTTCTAATAATGTAAAAAAATATATGCTATTCGAAATGGTTAATTACGGAGATCGCGGTCATTTGACTGGCCAATTACTGTCATCCAAAATTCCATGACAGTCACAACCCTATTTGGAACAATTGGTTGACTGCATTTGACCTAACAGAAAAGCATGCAAACTGTGAATCTAACAGCGAAGAGGAGGAACTGCGCTGCTGAGTCACAGGGGGCGGGGATTGGTGTATGAGGGAAGCAGCCGCAAGAAGAAGAAAAACAATTACAAACTATAAAAGCTGACGTTACAAGTGGCTGAGATGCCTTTCACAATTTTGCATGCGATATGGATCTCTTGCGATATGAATATTGCATATTGTCAATATTGTGATTTCGATGTGAATTTGATTAATTGTGCAGTTCCAACACATCACTCCCAATATGAACCCCTATCTACCGAAACACAGAAGGATCATGAACGGGCAGGTACAACACATCACTCCCAATATGAACCCCTATCTACCGAAACACAGAAGGATCATGAACGGGCAGTTCCAACACATCACTCCCAATATGAACCCCAATCTACCGAAACACAGAAGGATCATGAACGGGCAGTTCCAACACATCACTCCCAATATGAACCCCAATCTACCGAAACACAGAAGGATCATGAACGGGCAGTTCCAACACATCACTCCCAATATGAACCCCTATCTACCGAAACACAGAAGGATCATGAACGGGCAGTTCCAACACATCACTCCCAATATGAACCCCTATCTACCGAAACACAGAAGGATCATGAACGGGCAGTTCCAACACATCACTCCCAATATGAACCCCAATGTACCGAAACACAGAAGGATCATGAACGGGCAGTTCCAACACATCACTCCCAATATGAACCCCTATCTACCGAAACACAGAAGGATCATGAACGGGCAGTTCCAACACATCACTCCCAATATGAACCCCTATCTACCGAAACACAGAAGGATCATGAACGGGCAGTTCCAACACATCACTCCCAATATGAACCCCAATCTACCGAAACACAGAAGGATCATGAACGGGCAGTTCCAACACATCACTCCCAATATGAACCCCTATCTACCGAAACACAGAAGGATCATGAACGGGCAGTTCCAACACATCACTCCCAATATGAACCCCTATCTACCGAAACACAGAAGGATCATGAACGGGCAGTTCCAACACATCAAACACAATAAATAAGAGAAAGCTATATACTGGGTCAGTGCCAATTCCACATTTCCAATGTGCAGGGATACTGGAGTATTTGACTTAGATATGTACACATAGGCGGGGATTAGGAGAAAGTGACTAGTATCTGGATAAATAATAGAGACTGAAAGCAGGCTTTCCTTCCCATTCCTCTATTTACTTCTTTCTCTAGCACCCTGATCTGAGGGTCTGTGGATCTGAGGGTCTGTGGATCTGAGGGTCTGTGGATCTGAGGGTCTATGGATCTGAGGGTCTGTGGATCTGAGGGTCTATGGATCTGAGGGTCTGTGGATCTGAGGTGCCATAGAACTCCAAGAGTACCATTTACACAGCTGTGGTTTTTCATCTTCTTCCAAGCAATAGAGTTTTATTTAAGAGTCCAGATCCATGGGTTGAACCTGTGACCTGCGACGACTTATGAGGGCTGAGGCACCACCCAGAATACTGCCACGTCATAAAGACAGCAGAGTTTAGAATATGTTTTCAAAACGTGTTGAGCCCACAAAATGAAATGCAAATACTGTGAACTCTTCCCTCCTGAGGTTCGGAGAGAACGTAAAGTTACTGACTTTGCTCAGGTGCAAATATTTTGTGAATCTGACGTTATACTGTTATACCTGTTATACTGTATTACAGTTTAATGACATGCCATAGGAGATAATTCCTCTTGTGAAATAACCTTGTCTAAGAAAGGGCTGAAATCATAATTTGAAGTCCACCACAAGCAACTAGAATCACCACAAAAATCCCTCAGATGACGTATACACTGAGCGTACAAAACATTAGGAACACCTGCTCTTTCCATGACTGACTGACCAGGTGAATCCAGGTGAAAGATATGATCCCTTATTGATGTCACTGTAGAGTCCATGCCCCGACAAATTGAGGCTGTTATGAAGGCAAAAGGGAGTGCTACTCAATAATAGGAAGGTGTTCCTAATGTTTTGTACACTCAGTGTACACACTTATTAAAAGTTATTGGCAACCTGCCCAGAGCTCTATCAAACAAATAATGTACAGTAGGAATAGCTGATATCATGAATATGATAATAACAATGCCCTTTGATAGCCAAGGTAATCACAGATGCATACATGTATCTACAAAGAGGTAACAGCCATTTGTAGTACAATTACATATATCCAGAGAAAAGGGGGAGTGTGATGGTGTGGATTGATATAAATACACTATTCTGCTACCTGTCGGTCCAAAAACTGCACTATTCTGCTGCCTTTCTGTCCTAAAACTACACTATTCTGCTGCCCGTCTGTCCTAAAACTACACTATTCTGCCGCCTTTCTGTCCTAAAACTTCACTATTCTGCTGCCTTTCTGTCCTAAAACTACACTATTCTGCTGCCTGTCTGTCCTAAAACTGCACTATTTTGCTGCCTTTCTGTCCTAAAACTACACTATTCTGCTGCCTTTCTGTCCTAAAACTACACTATTCTGCTGCCTTTCTGTCCTAAAACTACACTATTCTGCTGCCTGTCTGTCCTAAAACTGCACTATTTTGCTGCCTTTCTGTCCTAAAACTACACTATTCTGCTGCCTGTCAGTCCTAAAACTACTCTATTCTGCTTCCTGTCTGTCCTAAAACCACTATTCTGCTCCTGTCTGCCCTAGTGGCAGTAACCTCTGATCTTTGCTGTGATGTGGAAGTAGCCTACATGTCCTGTGGGCCACAGTGTTTGATGTGTACAGAGAGGGCCTGCAGCAGCAGCAGCGGTTAACCCGCTACCTACTAAAGCAGAACAATGGAAGCTCTGAGAAGAGATCTGGCCCCTGTTCCTGTGTCACATTTCACTGCATATTTCACTGCATATTTCAGAGAGACTCTCCTCTAAGCAGCACACGAGTCTTGGGGTGCGTCTGGGCACAGGTCAAAAGTAGTGCACTACATAGGGAATAGAGTGTCATTTGGGATGCAAGTCTTGGAGTACCACCCATCAAATACACCCAGATGGTGCAGAGAGAGAGAGAGAGAGAGAGAGCTGTAGGTTTCCAGCAGCAACACCTGCAGTGCTTTTGGGGTTCTTTATTACATGACAGGAATGGGGGGTTGAGAGGGAGATCCTTGTATTTGAAGTAAGAGGCATGACCAGCCCCAAACACAGCAGGCACGGGAGGAGAGTGGCTTCTATTGTATCTATAGTTAAAGGAGAGAGTGGATAAACAACAATCCTGAGGGAGTATGGGTCTTTATCCTGGTCAGGTTCAGTCAGGTTTGAGGGGGGTTGGGAGGGGATGAGGGAGTTTCAGGGGCCTAGCAAGGGAGAGGGGAGGGAGACACTGGGTAAGGGACAAAACGATCAAACACACACACACATAAGTACAGCAATATGTTAGGCACGTTTGTGCTCACAGCTCTTTGCTGAGCTCTGTGGTTTACATGTTGTCAAGCATTAACCCAGAACACATTGACTACTAATTGCTGTGTGTTCAATTTACAACAAATAAAGCACTAATTGACTCCACAGCTGTGCCAACATGTTGAATGAACTTCTGCTTCAGCCTTGTAGAACCTCAGATCCTGCTCAAACTATGTTCCAATCCAAAACAAAAGGGATTGAATGAAATCAGACGACTCCTACTACACAAAGAGTAGGTGCTACAGTCGGTACTAGCAGGAGTTACAAATCATGATGGTGATTGGGACAACTTGAGCACTGGTATTACCTTTGTTCCAGTTAGGCCTGTTCTTTTTGGACTACCACACTAACCCCACTATATATCGCTGAAGGCTTTTCATAAGACTAGATCAGACAGCATTACTGCAACCTGACAATACATATTAATACTTTCTGTGAATGTGCCGGATGTAGCCAGCCAGCTAATTTTCAACAGTAGTCCCTAGGCAGGTAGATAAAAGCCAAACTGCTACCTCTCTGCCTATGGGTTACTGGATCTTACTGTACCCCTTATGCCTCTGGCACCACCCCCAGATGGTGTTTAGCATGTCTGTGCTTCCCTGTGGCTCAGTTGATAGAGCATGGTGTTTGCAACGCCAGGGTTGTGGGTTCGATTCCCACGGGGGGCCAGTACGGAGAAGAAAAAAAAAAAAGAAAAAAAATGTATGAAATGTATGCATTCACTACTGTAAGTCGCTCTGGATAAGAGCGTCTGCTAAATGACGTAAATGTAAAATGTAAATGTCTGTAGTCTTTTTAATAGAGCTTGGGACTAAGGTTCCTTTATTTTTTATTTAACCTTTATTTAACTAGGCAGGTTCTATCTGCATTTTTGTTGAATGTAGTTACTGACATAATCTTGTTCACTTCGATGTTCTCTACTTTTATAGTACTCTAGATAACCAAATTCATGTTGTTAAGTTCAATGTTCTCTACTTTTATAGTACTCTAAATACCCAAATTCATGTTGTTCAGTTCAATGTTCTCTACTTTTATAGTACTCTAAATACCCAAATTCATGTTGTTCAGTTCAATGTTCTCTACTTTTATAGTACTCTAAATACCCAAATTCATGTTGTTAACTTCAATGTTCTCTACTTTTATAGTACTCTAAATACCCAAATTCATGTTGTTCAGTTCAATGTTCTCTACTTTTATAGTACTCTAAATACCCAAATTCATGTTGTTCAGTTCAATGTTCTCTACTTTTATAGTACTCTAAATACCCAAATTCATGTTGTTAAGTTCAATGTTCTCTACTTTTATAGTACTCTAAATACCCAAATTCATGTTGTTCAGTTCAATGTTCTCTACTTTTATAGTACTCTAAATACCCAAATTCATGTTGTTCAGTTCAATGTTCTCTACTTTTATAGTACTCTAAATACCCAAATTCATGTTGTTCAGTTCAATGTTCTCTACTTTTATAGTACTCTAAATACCCAAATTCATGTTGTTAACTTCAAAACAATACAACATACAAATTGTTGACACTATTCAAAACAAAGAGGATTCGAAACTTTAAAGCATTTGACTTACTTTAGTTTATTTTGTAAATAATTTCTTAAAACGGCATTGTTGGTTAAGGGCTTGTAAGTAAGCATTTCACGGTAAGGTCTACACCTGTTCTATTCAGCGCATGTGACAAATACAATTTGATCTCAGAATCCTGTTTTTGCAGATAGTTCCTTAGAACAAAGCTCTGGTAGTGTCTGGCTGAGGAGGAGAATAGGAGAAGCTGTAGGATAACGGATGGCTCTACAACATTTTGACACGTCAAGCAATAAAACCAAAGTGCTTGTGTGTGCTAAATGTTATGCAAACATTGGACTAGTTACAGGCTAGGATAACTATTTTTTAAAATAGGCTAACCATGTCAGAGAGGGATTGGAAGTTGGCCAGATGTTCTCATTTCAATAAGGTACAGTCACGGTCGTGCCACACACAGGGTCACACACGGGCACACTCGCGTGCACACACACAAACACATGTTCCCATTTACTGTTTGTCCTCCATTTCTACCCAGCTTCTACAAGAATCCGAGGCTGACGATTTATGGAGAGAAAGGGTTTGCGGTCTGGAAAGTCTGGAAATGAAGCCAAGCTATTCCGGGCATTTGGTGCTATTGAGCAGTTAGATTGTTACTGAGAACCTGCTGTAGACGTGACAGAGCAGAAGACTACAACGTCTAGGTTTACTGAGACAGGCCTTGTCAAAGACTGCCGATAGCTTTCACACACAGACTTAGCTGATCCATGCATGCACAGAAAGAAGCAAAGAAAGTTTACCATTGCCTCAATGAACATCTTTTAACTCTCTCTCGGCGTCTATTTTCACACACACACACACACACACACACACACACACACACACACACACACACACACACACACACACACACACACACACACACACACACACACACACACACACACACACACACACACACACACACACACACACCCTCCCTGTTGGTTATCGCCATTTCATGCTTTACTGTAAGTGATACAGTACAGAGACTAATTATATCCATACCTTACCCATCTGTCTACACTTCATTATCCTGACAGACTCAGCACAGGCCTCAGAAGACACCAAGGTTAGATTGCATGTGAATACAGAGAAATACATAGACCGTTAGTCTGGAGAGCACAGATCAGCAGAACCAACACACACACACACACCACAGCGTGGCCCCATAAGAGGGTACTGACACCACCCCTGCCCCATCATTGCTCCTGTCAGTCAAACTAACTTTAGAGGCAGATGAATGCCCCTGACCTGACCCCGTTCTACAGGCCACTCACAAAGTCACAAAGAACAAGGCTGTCCTTGCACAGTCGTAAGATATTCTTTCAATGTGTGCCCTGTATCACAAGGTCAACCTTGTCCAACCCCTAGCCTCTTACACTCTAGGAACTTACCGTTAGTTCCGTACATAAATATTGTGAAAATTTCCTCTATCCTATCAGAGAGGTGGAACTTTGTGTATAAATATCTCCACACACCTCACCTGAACCACCCCTACCAACTCAAATCTTCCATTCATGCAAAGTCCTTGAAATATTGCATTGAACCATTGCCAACTACATTACATACACCAGTTGATTGTTTGATGTGGGTGTAATTGGTTCAGGGGATTAGAGCTGACAGTCACTGGCCAGAAAGCACAACTGTGTAGGCGGCTAGGCACTATGGAGGTTTGGCTTGGCACTACCTTGCATCAGAGCACCAGCACCAGGCAGCACTGACATGACAACAGCAACCACTGGGTGTGGAGCGTGCCTGGCCTCCGCCAGTCTGTCATCCTCACTCACACTCTACTCGGAGACGGCCAGGGAAAACAAGATCAAGAGGCTATCCAGGAGCAGAAGGAAACGCCATATCCAAAAACATAAACCAGGATCATGAAAAGTCACTTTACAGTGACAATAGATAATGAAGTAGTGTAGGTAAAAGCTCAATTACTGTTTATAACAACATTCCAGAAACACAAAGAGAAGATGGTACAGGTTGGCAGAGTCAAGTATCTTTGTTTTTAAAATTGCAGTAAAACATTTCTGTTTAAAAAACTACTACGGTACAACCTCAGAGCTGGGCCCACTCCTGACTCACTCCACAGCTGTTTTTTATTGAGGAAGCAGGAACCAGTTCTGGCCTGGTCCTGGCATGCCTTTTGGCCCAGTGACACAATAGTCACATCAAACGGAGGGAGTGTAGGAGGGAAGAGTCAAAGAGAGGGAAGATGGTCTAGGCCTTAGAGAGGAGGAGCTGCTTCCCCTTCCTAATGTAGTCCTGGCTGCTAACACGATCCGCTTGGCCACCTGTAAGTCTGCTCTCTAAACCCTGACCCCCACATCCTCCTGTAAGTCTGCTCTCTAAACCCTGACCCCACATCCTCCTGTAAGTCTGCTCTCTAAACTGGACGATCTACGATTAAGACTATCCTACCAACGGGACATTAAAAACTGTAATATCTTATGTTTCACCGAGACATGGCTAAATGAAGCTGGCTGGCTTCTTCGTGCATCGGCAGGGCAGAGCAGCTAAATCTGATAAGATGAGGGGTGGGGGTGTGTGTCTATTTGTTAATAACTGCTGGTGCACAATGCCTAATATTAAAGAAGTATTGAGGTATTGCTCGCTTGAGGTAGAGTACCTTATGATAAGCTGAAGACCACACTATCTACCAAGAGAGTTCTCATTTGTATTATTCGTAGCCATCTATTTACCACCACAAACCGGTGCTGGCACTAAGACAGCATTCACCGAGCTGTATAAGGCCATAAGCAAACAAGAAAATGCTCATCCAGAAGTAGCTCTCCTAGTGGCCGGGGACGTTATTGCAGGCAAACTTAAATCCGTTTTATCTAATTTTCTACCAGCATGTCACATGCAACCAGAGGAAAAAACAAAACTAGACCACCTTTACTCCACACACAGAGATACATACAAAGCTTTCTCTCGCCCTCCATTTGGCAAATCTGACCATAATTCTATCCTCCTGATTCCTCTTACAAGCAAAAACTAAAGCCGGACATACCAGTGACTCGCTCAATACGGAAATGGTCAGATGATGCGGATGCTACGCTACAGGACTGTTTTGCTAGCACAGACCGGAATATGTTCCCGGGATTCATACAATGCCACTGAGGAGTATACCACCTCAGTCACCGGCTTCATCAATAAGTGCATCGATGACATCATGCCCTCTGTGACAGTACGTACATATCCCAACCATAAGCCATGGATTACAGGCAACATCCGCACCGAGCTAAAGGCTAAAGCTGTTGCTTTCAAGGAGTGGGACACTAATTCGGACGCTTATAAGAAATCCCGCTATGCCCTCAGATGAAAGATCAAACAGACAAAGCGTCAATAGAGGACTAAGATTGAATCCCACTACACCGGCTCTGATGCTCATTGGATGTGGCAGGGCTTGAAAACAATTACGGACTACAAAGCGAAACCCAGCCAGTGGAATCCTGTGGCGCGTTATTCAAATACCTTAGAAATGCTATTACTTCAATTTCTCAAACATATTACTATTTTACACCATTTTAAAGACAAGACTCTCGTTAATCTAACCACACTGTCCGATTTCAAAAAGGCTTTACAACGAAAGCAAAACATTAGATTATGTCAGCAGAGTACCCAGCCAGAAATAATCAGACACCCATTTTTCAATCTAGCATATAATGTCACATAAACCCAAACCACAGCTAAATGCAGCACTAACCTTTGATGATCTTCATCAGATGACACGCCTAGGACATTATGTTATACAATACATGCATGTTTTGTTCAATCAAGTTCATATTTATATCAAAAACCAGCTTTTTACATTAGCATGTGACGTTCAGAACTAGCATACCCCCCGCAAACTTCCGGTGAATTTACTAAATTACTCATGATAAACGTTCACAAAAAACATAACAATTATTTTAAGAATTATAGATACAGAACTCCTCTATGCACTCGCTATGTCCGATTTTAACCTGTTAGGGCTAGGGGGCAGTATTTACACCGCCGGATAAAAAAACGTACCCGATTTAATCTGTTTACCACTCCTACCCAGTAACTAGAATATGCATATACTTATTACATATGGATAGAAAACACCCTAAAGTTTCTAAAACTGTTTGAATGGTGTCTGTGAGTATAACAGAACTCATTTGGCAGGCAAAAAACTGAGAAGGTTTCATGCAGGAAGTGGCCTGTCTGACAAGGTGTCGTTCTTCTTGTCTCTGTTTATTGAAGAGTGAGGATCTTAGCTGTCCCGTGACACTTCCTACGGCTGCCATAGGGTCTCAGAAGGCGGTAAAAAGCTGAATCGTGGCTTTGCAGGCTCTGGCTGAAAAAAAGTAGCGCGTTTGGGTAGTGGCTGGTTACAGTACTGTGAGACTCAGGCTCGTGCCCGCGTCGACCGAAAGCTTTGTTTACTTTCCTCTGTTTAGCTAAATGGACATTCTCGGTCAGAATATTATCGCTTTTTTACGAGAAAAATGGCATAAAAATGGATTTTAAACAGCGGTTGACATGCTTCGAAGTACGGTAATGGAATATTTAGATTTTTTTTGTCACGAATTGCGCCATGCGCGGGACCCTGATTTACCATTTCAGATAGTGTCTGGGACGCACGAACAAAACGCCGCTATTCGGATATAACGATGGATTATTTTGGACCAAACCAACATTTGTTATTGAAGTAGCAGTCCTGGGAGTGCATTCTGACGAAGACAACAAAAGGTAATCAAACTTTTATAATAGTAAACCTGATATTGGTGAGTGCTAAACTTGCCGGGTGTCTAAATAGCTAGCCCGTGATGCCTGGGCTATGTACTTAGAATATTGCAAAATGTGCTTTCACCAAAAAGCTATTTTAAAATCGGACATATCGAGTGCATAGAGGAGTTCTGTATCTATAATTCTTAAAATAATTGTTATGCTTTTTGTGAACGTTTATCGTGAGTAATTTAGTAAATTGTTAGCAAATTCCTCCGGAAGTTTGCGGGGGGTATGCTAGTTCTGAACGTCACATGCTAATGTAAAAAGTTGTTTTTTGATATAAATATGAACTTGATTGAACAAAACATGCATGTATTGTATAACATAATGTCCTAGGTGTGTCATCTGATGAAGATCATCAATGGTTAGTGCTGCATTTAGCTGTCTTCTGGGTTTTTGTGACATTATATGCTAGCTTGAAAAATGGGTGTCTGATTATTTCTGGCTTGGTACTCTGCTGACATAATCTAATGTTTTGCTTTCGTTGTAAAGCCTTTTTGAAATCGGACAGTGTGGTTAGATTAACGAGAGTCTTGTCTTTAAATAGCTGTAAAATAGTCATATGTTTGAGAAATTGAAGTAATAGCATTTCAAAGGTTTTGAAAATCGCGCCACAGGATTCAACTGGCTGTTACGTAGGTGGGACGAATTCGTCCCGCCTAGCCCAGAGAGGTTAAAATAGCTTTTCGGTGAAAGCACATTTTGCAATATTCTAAGTAGATAGCTAGCCCTGTGATGCCGGGCTATTTAGACACCCACCAAGTTTAGCCCTCACCAAAGTCAGATTTACTATAAGAAAAATGTTATTACCTTTGCTGTTCTTCGTCAGAATGCACTCCCAGGACTTCTACTTCAATAACAAATGTTGGTTTGGTTCAAAACAATCCATAGTTATGTTCAAATATCCTCTGTTTTGTTCGTGCGTTCAAGACACTATCCGAAGTGTAAAGAAGGGTGACGCGCCCGACGCGTTTCGTGACAAAATAATTCTAAATATTCCATTACCGTACTTCGAAGCATGTCAACCGCTGTTTAAAATCAATTTTTATGCAATTTTTCTCGTAAAAAAGCGATAATATTCCGACCGGGAATCTGTGTTTTAGTACAAAGACGGCTGCCATAGAGAGAGAAAATAAAAACAAGGGGTCGCCTCGTGCACACGCCTCAGTCTCATTGTCCTCTGATAGACCACTTACCAAAGGCGCTAATGTTTTTCAGCCAGGGGCTGCCTCGACATCATTCAGCTTTTTCCCAGGTTCTGAGAGCCTATGGGAGCCGTAGGAAGTGTCCCGTTACAGCAAAGATCCTACGTTTTCAATAAAAAGAGTCAAGAAGCCCAAGGACTGGTCAGAGAGGGCACTTCCTGTACAGAATCTTCTCAGGTTTTTGCCTGCCATATGAGTTCTGTTATAATCACAGACACCATTCAAACAGTTTTAGAAACTTTAGGGTGTTTTCTATCCAAAGCCAAACATTATATGCATATTCTAGTTTCTGGGCAGTAGTAATAACCAGATTAAATCGGGTACGTTTTTTATCCGGCCGTGTAAATACTGCCCCCTAGCCCTAACAGGTTAACCTGTTTGGGCTAGGGGGCAGTATTGAGAATTTTGGAAAAAATATGTGCCCATTTTTAACTGCCTCCTACACCAACTCAGAAGCTAGAATATGCATATTATTGTTCAGGTTTGGATAGAAAACACCCTAAAGTTTCTAAAACTGTTTGAATGGTGTCTGAGTATAACAGAACTCCTATGGCAGGCAAAAACCTGACAAGGTTTCATGCAAGAAGTGGCCTGTCTGACAAGGAGTCGTGCGTCTTGCATCTGTTTATTGAAAAGTAAGGATCTTAGCTGTAACGTGACAATTCCCAGGGCTCCAATAGGCTCTCAGGACGCGGGAAAATCATGAAGGTTGACGAGGCAGCCTCAGGCTGAAACAGATTATCATCTTATTCAAGTGTCCCATTAGGTGACAATGGAGTGAGGCGCGTGCGCGATTAGCCCCCGTGGAGTATTTTAATTCGGCTGTTTAGTTTATTGCAGATTCCCGGTCGGAATATTATCGCTTTTCTACGAGATAAATGGCATAAAAATTGGTTTTAAACAGCGGTTGACATGCTTCGAAGTACGGTAATGGAATATTTAGACATTTTTTGTCACGCCATGCGCTATGCTCGTGACCGTGGATTACCATTCTGATAGTGTCTAGAACTCACGAACAAAACGTCGCTGTTTGGATATAATGATGGATTATTTGGGACCAAACCTACATTTGTTATTGAAGAAGAAGTCCTGGGACTGCATTCTGACGAAGAACAAGAAAGGTAAGAACATTTTTCTTATAGGAAATGTGATTTTGGTGAAGGCTGAACTGCGTGGGTGTCTAAATAACTAGCCCTGTGATGCCGGGCTATGTATTTAGAATATTGCAAAATGTGCTTCATCCGAAAAGCTATTTTAAAATCGGACATATCGAGTGCATAGAGGAGTAATGTATCTATAATTCTTAAAATAATTTTTATGCTTTTTGTGAACGTTTATCGTGAGTAATTTAGCAAACTGTTAGTAAATTCCCCGGAAGTTTGCGGGGGGTATGCTAGTTCTGAACGTCACATGCTAATGTAAAAAGCTGGTTTTTGATATAAATATGAACTTGATTGAACAAAACATGCATGTATTGTATAACATAATGTCCTAGGGTTGTCATCTGATGAAGATCATCAAAGGTGAGTGCTGCATTTAGCTGTCTTCTGGGTTTTGGTGACATTATATGCTGGCTTGAAAAATGGGTGTCTGATTATTTCTGGCTTGGTACTCTGCTGACATAATCTAATGTTTTGCTTTCGTTGTAAAGCCTTTTTGAAATCGGACAGTGTGGTTAGATTAACGAGAGTCTTGTCTTTAAATAGCTGTAAAATAGTCATATGTTTGAGAAATTGAAGTAATAGGATTTTTAAGGTTTTGAAAATCGCGCCACAGGCTGCAAGTGGCTGTTACGTAGGTGGGACGAATTCGTCCCGCCTAGCCCAGAGAGGTTAAACAGGTCAACATTCACAAAGCCGCTGGGCCAGACGATTTACCAGAAGGTGTAATCAGAGCATGCGCGGACAAACTGGCAAGTGTCTTCACTGACATTTTCAACCTCTCCCTGACCGAGTCTGTAATACCTACATGTTTCAAACAGACCATCATAGTCCTTGTGCCCAAGAAAGCAAAGGTAACCTGCTTATATGATTACCGCCACGTAGCAGTCACGTCGGTAGCCATGAAGTGCTTTGAAAGGCTGGTCATGGCTCACATCAACACCATCATGCCGGAAACCATAGACCCACTCCAATTCGCATACCGCCCCAACAGATCCACAGATGATGCAATCTCAATCGCACTCCACACTGCCCTTTCCCACCTGGACAAAAGGAACACCTATGTGAGAATGCTGTTCATTGACTACAGCTCAGCGTTCAACACCATAGCTCATCACTAAGCTAAGGACACTGTGACTAAACACCTCCCTCTGCAACTGGGTGCTGGCCGCCTCCAGGTGGTAAAAAAATGGTCCGCCTCACATCGGCAATGGAGAAACCCTAATGCAGGGGCTGAGTCACTGGCTTACTGGTGCTCTTCCATGCCGTCCCTAGGAAGGGTACGTCACTTGAGTGGGTTGAGTCAGACGTGATCTTCCTGTCCATGTTTGCGCCCCCCCTTGGGTTCGTGCTGTGGGGGAGATCTTTGTGGGCTATACTCAGCCTTGTCTCAGGATAGTAAGTTGGTGGTTGAAGATACCATCTAGTGGTGTGGGGGTTGTGCTTTGGTAAAGTGAGTGGGGTTATATCCTGTCTGTTTGGCCCTGTCTTTTATATCCTGTCTGTTTGGCCCTGTCTTCTCTCTTTCTCTCAGCCCTAGGACCATGCCTCAGGGCTACCTGGCCTGATGACTCCTTTCTGTCCCCAGCCCACCTGGTTGTGCTGCTGCTCCAGTTTCAACTGTTCTGCCTGCAGCTGTGGAACCCTGACCTGTTCACCGGACGTGCTACCATGTTCCAGATTTGTCTTTTTCAACTTTCTAGAGATAGCAGGAGCGGTAGAGATACTCTGAATGATCGGCTATGAAAAGCCAACTGACATTTACTCCTGAGGTGCTGACCTGTTGCACCCTCTACAACCACTGTGATTATTATTATTTGACCCTGCTGGTCATCTATGAACATTTGAACATCCTGGCCATGTTCTGTTATCTCCACCCGGCACAGCCAGAAGAGGCCACCCTTCATAGCCTGGTTCCTCTCTGGGTTTCTTCCTAGGTTCCGGCCTTTCTTGGGAGTTTTTCCCTAGCCACCGTGCTTCTACACCTGCATTGCTTGCTGTTTGGGGTTTCAGGCTGGGTTTCTGTACAGCACTTTGTTACATCAGCTGATGTAAGAAGGGCTTTATAAATACATTTGATTGATTGCTTGAATGGTAGGCAACAACACATCTGCCACGCTGTGTCTCAACACTGGGGCCCCTCAGGGGTGCGTGCTTAGGCCCCTCCTGAACTCCCTGTTCACCCACGACTGTGTGGACGAGCACAACTCCAACACCATCATTAAGTTTGCTGACGACAACAGTTGTAGGCCTGATCACCGACAACGATGAGACAGCCTATAGGGAGGTTGTCAGAGGCCTGGCAGTGTGGTGCCAGGACAACAACCTCTCCCTCAATGTGAGCAAGAAAAATGAGCTGATCGTGGACTACAGGAAAAGGAGGGCTGAACAGGCCCCCATTAACATCGACGGGGCTGAAGTGGAGCGTGGCGAGAGTTTGAAGTTCCTTGGTGTTCACGTCACCAACAAACTATCATGGTCCAAACACACCAAGACAGTTGTGAATAGGGCACGACAACACTTTTTCCCCTTCAGGAGACTGAGAAGATTTGGCATGGGTCCCCAGATCCTACAGCTGCACCATCGAGAGCATCCTGATCACTTGCATCACCGCCTGGTATGGCAGCTGCTCGGCATCTGACCGTAAGGCGCTACAGAGGGTAGTGCGTACGGCCCAGTGCATCACTGTGGCCAAGCTTCCTGACATCCAGGACCTATATACTAGGTAGGGTCAGAGGAAGGCCCAAAAAATTGTCAAAGACTCCAGTCACCCAAGTCATAGACTGTTCTCTCTGCTACCGGTGCACCAAGTCTAGGACCAAAAGACTCCTTAACAGCTTCTACCTCCAAGCCATAAGACTGCTGTACAATTAATCAAATGGCCACCCGGACTATTTACATTGACAACCACCCCCCCCACCCCGTTTTGTTTTTACACTGCTGCTACTCGCTGTTTATTATCTATGCATAGTCACTTTACAAATGACCTCTACTAACCTGTACTCCCACACATTAACTCGGTACCCCCTGCATTTAGCCTCGTTATTGTCATGTAATTTTCTTGTGTTACTTTTTGATTTTACGATTTTTTTAAACTTTTGTTTATTTAGTAAATATATAACTCTATTTCTTGAACTGCATTGTAGGTTAAGGGCTTGTAAATAAGCATTTCACGTTAAGATCTACATCTGTTGTATTTGGCACATGTGACAAATAAAATTTGATTTGAGAGATTTTAAGAAAGAGCCCGTCTCACCTGCGAACGCTCATTCATCAATACTATTTCAACCTTTTGTTTAACTAGGCAAGTCAGTTAAGAACAAATTCTTATTTACAATGATGGCCTAGGAACAGTGGGTTAACTGCCTTGTTCAGGGGCAGAACGACAGATTTTTACCTTGTCAGCTCGGGGATTCGATCTAGCAACCTTTCGGTTACCGGCACAACGCTCTAACCACTAGGCTACCTGCCACTTTTTTCTTTTAATACTAACAGTGGTTCCTACAAATATCTATTTAATGTTCAATACCGACACGGGTGAGTTCTGCCCAAATAGCGTTGTCAGATCGATAAGGCTGGTACCTACTGCTCCATTATACTGATATGGTGGTGCAGTACTGTTTCAAAAACAACAAGATTCCCTTCCAGATGACTTCCAGACCTCACTGTAATGATGAAAAGGCTGGCAGAATTAAAATGCTTTGAGCTAGAAAAGAGAACCCATCCAGGACACCGCACCAATTTATTTCCTCAAGCCAAATGCCTTTCAGCAGTTAATCAGTCTGGATCCTACTGCAGTTCAATCCAAACCAGCGTGCTCTTCTCAACACAACACAGCACAGCTTAGCAAATTAGCTTTTATCAGCGCAGCGTAACAAATCTAAACCGTGTACAATGCTGTTTTAAAGCATTTAACAGGAGGGGAATGGGACTCGCTACAGAGCAGGCAGAACCTTCCCATAACCATCTGTGGGTTTAGGAGACCAGTGCTGGTACACAGAATATTTTTACAACATTGTTTAGTGTTTATACTCCTCAGCAATTAAGTAACCATGCCAGAGAAGTGTGGGAGAGGACTATCATTCTGAATCATTAGGAACCATGAACAGAGAGGCGGAGAAGTGTGTGTGTGTGTGTGTGTGTGTGTGTGTGTGTGTGTGTGTGTGTGTGTGTGTGTGTGTGTGTGTGTGTGTGTGTGTGTGACAGAGAGAGTGTGGGGGGCCACAGAGCGTACTGGACTGTTAACATTTAAATGACCCCCTCCCATCCCAGTTAACATGCTACCCAGTGGGCTTATGGTCCAACCGACAAACAACAAATGGCCATTGTGTATTCGCCTCTGCTGAATAAATTAAACAAGGCACTTTAACTGGGTATAACCCCCACAATATTTGGGAATACACAAAGCACTGAGCAAGGCCTCTGTTACAAAGCTCTCTCTGTGATTTGGTGGAACAGTTGTTAGCTTGGGTATGAACCAGGGGGCCTGGGCCAACATCCAGCAGGTCTCGACCCAAAATGCACAGAGGCTGCTTGGACTGGGCCTGATGTCCTGGGAATCTAATAGGACAGCCTGTTTAGTGTGTCACTCAGTCAGTTATACGCCCAGCTAGCAACCCTGCCTGCTGACCAGCGTAACAGACATCTAATGCATGGGCATAAAGCAGGACCTTCAGGATGGAGAAAATTTGACATCATTTGTGGTTGACATCAGCGCATGCATCTTTAAATCAAAAGAGTAAATGTATGCTCTGGGGAACAAAACAAATGAAAGAAAGATGAGGAGAATGTTGGTGGTTGGAGGAGAATAGTTCTGTTAAGAACGGAACACAAAATGGATCTTTCAGCTCTGGTTCTGGTACTAGAAAGTATTCCTGAATCCTGCTCACACCCACCACAACTCTCCTGGGTTCTAGAGCACTCCGTGTTAAAGCCAAGAAAACACAGCTCAGAGAAAGATAAGATAGTAAAACATTAACTTTGCATCAACATGAAAGCACAAGCCAACTTAGACACACCCTGAATAACCACACAGGCTCTTGGAAGGTTTGTTCAGGGTTTCTTTCTGCACATATATCAAGTACTGTATGAAGCACTACTGTTCGTCAGGATACTAATTTCCTTTGTAATACATGCACACATACCCGAGCAGAGGATGCCCTTGTGTCGGGCGCAGGAGAAGTCATCACACTCGCAGAAGGTCCCGTAGATCTTCCCGAACTCTGACTCATAGCAGAAGCACTGGTTACAGCTGCACTCCCCTCTCCCACCACAGATCTGCATCCCCTCAGCCTGCCTGCAGGCGCTCAGGTACATGCTGCCAGCCTCGCCCTCCTGGCACTCACAGCGGGCACCCAGGTAGCCCGGGTCACAGCGGCAGATACCACAGGTGTACTGTCCAATGGAGCTGCAGTGGGTACTGTTAGCCTGGGTCTGGTCGGTGCAGCCACAGTCACAGCGGTAGTCCACAGACACCTCCAGACGATCCTTGAAGCCCACAGGCTTGATGGTGAAGCTCTGCTGGGTACCTGGGGCGGGGCAGCCTCTGGCGTCTACACTCACGTTGAAGGACACCTGGAAGAAAGAAGAACAGTACAACAGGGTCAGTATATGGACTGGACTAGAAAAAACAAATGTGCCAAAATTTGAGAACACTTCTCAATCAAGGAGTTGGGCTTTACAAAAAACAATGTCATAGTGACTATTATTCATAAGTGGATTTTTAAATGGCCTCCTTGACCTGGAACCATTACATTTACACTATCTTCCTCCATATGACTCAGAACCTATTCTGCTTTCATTAGGCTTGGCTGGGACAGGACTGTATATTACATATGACCTGCAAGCTGTTTTTTATACATGGGGATTATATAACTCAGACACACACCGAGACAGAGACACACACCGAGACAGAGACAGCAAGTTCAGAGGGAAAGGGGAAGAGCAAGACAAAAAGATAAGAGAGGGAAGAGAGGGCGGATAGAGTTCAGAGAAGAGTTGATGTGGCTGAGTCAGTTGATTAATCAGCCAATTTGAGCAGATGACACAGAACAGGACCTCCACCCATTTGATTGCTCTTAGGAAGGAAGTCTGAACAACAGAGAAACACCACCCTCCCTTTAGCATGGCCTGTCTCAACATGAACTGTTACTGTGTAGGGTTAGTGTTTGTCTCTCTGTACCTCAACAGCCACAGCAACCATCTCCAGTGTGTGTGTGTGTGTGTGTGTGTGTGTGTGTGTGTGTGTGTGTGTGTGTGTGTGTGTGTGTGTAGCTGAACTGCACAGCAAACATCTCCAGTGTGTGTGTGTGTCCGTGAATGTGTAGCTGAACTGCACAGCAACCATCCACACACTGCCTGTCGTAGATGAGGCAGAATGTTAATCTTTGTGGTTTCACTCCATTTAGATGGGATACTGGCGTGAATCCCCCCAGTTAAATAGTACCATAAATCTACAAAACAACAGAATACATGTCAGTTTCATATCATCACCTTCCATGAAACCTTGGAGTGTATTCTAAAGTGCCAGAGGCAAAACGAAACAAACAGACAAAACTAAAAAATGGGGAAATACAGCCCAAAGAAAACATAAGGATCGACTTCAATAACATCTAATAGAACTCATAAGAAATGTGGTTGACTTTTCAATATGTTCAACCAAACATACCTCTGGATAAGTATGGTTCCTTTAATCACCAAAATTCAGCAACGAGGAAAACTAATCTACACAATATGGCCAACAATATGAGAGTAACACATGCAGCACTAGAAGAAGTCCAATGACTTGTCTGAGAAGGTTCACTCAACGTTTAAGTACAGTGAAAAGCCTTTCTTGCAAACTCAAAACCTAACAATGCAATAAATCAATAACAATGTAAGACCGGAAAAAAACAAGAAATAAGAAGAACACAGTAAGTAAGTAAGCATATTATATACAGGGTCAGTTCCAATACCATATTTACAATGTTCAGGAATACTGGAGTGATGGAGGTAGATATGTATAGGGGTAATCATACTATATACAGGGCCAGTTCCAATACCATATTTACAATGTTCAGGGGTGATGGAGGTAGATATCTATAAGGGTAAGGTGACTAGGCAACAGGATATAAGATAAACAGGTTGAAAATCACCATGAATATGCTTGCCAGCAGTTATGCACAAGCTCTGAGAATGCGCCCTGGAATACCATCGGGCCCCGCGGCCTTGCGAGTGTTGACCTGATTAAAGACCTTCCTCACGTCAGCCACAGAGAGCGAGATCACCCAATCCTCTAAATCGGTGACGGCCCTCACACCCGGCACGATGTTGTTGTTGTCAACGCGTGAATACAGTCGTCTTCCTTTGTAATCCATAATGGACTGTAGCCCCTGCCACATGCGGTGGGGGTCGGAGGCTGTGTAGTATGATTCCACCTTATTCCCATATTGTCCTTTTTCACGTTTGATGACTTTGCGGAGGTCATAATGGGACTTCTTGTACTTATTCCTGTCCTCGGCCGTAGCCTCAGGGTTGTCTATGATAGCTCTGTGTCTGGCAGCCCTGTCCTTTAGTTTACCGCAAACCTCTGGATTAATCCAGGGCTTTTGATGGGGGAAGCAGCGAACCCTCACCATGGGGACAACGTCGCCAATACACTTTCTAATGAAGCTGGTGACAGAGGTGGTTAGCTTGTCAATGTTATCGGCAGAGTCTCTAAACATATTCCAATCAGCTTTAGAATCTAAAGGATTCTAAAGCAGTCCTTTAGAATAATCTCAGATTCTGGTGATCATTTCTCAACGGAGGGAGTCACGGGTACTTCCTGTTTGAGTTTCTGCTTGTAAATAGCAAGCAGGAGTCATGATCTGAATTGCCGAATGCCGGACGAGGGAGGGCCTTGTATGCTTGCTTATGGGTAGAATAACAGTGGTCTAGGACTTTATCACCCCTAGTGGCGTTGGAGATGTATTGATGGAAGTTGGGCATCACGTGTCTCAGTGATGCGGAATTAAAATCGCCGGCAACCAGAAAGGCAGCCTCTGGATGTAGAGTTTCTTGCTTGTTTATAGCCTTGAACAGTTCAGTAAGTGCCAGCTTGTTATTTTTCTTGTCCTGAGGTGGAATGTATGCAAGTCATGATAACAACTGAAAACTCCCTCTACCATTTGACCATCAGGTATTCCAAGACAGGTGAACAGTGGGTCGACACTTCCACCATGCTGGAGTTATCACACCAGTTGGTGATATGTAGAGGACCCCCCCCCCCCCCCCCCCCAATTTCCCCGACTCCACTGTCCTGTCCGCCCGATGAATTGAGAATCCATTGAGTTGTATAGCCATGGGGGAGTATTTTGTCCGACACCCATGTTTTTTAAAAGCAAAGAATAATGCAGTTTCGAGAGTCCCGTTGGTAGCAAATCCACGATCGGAGGTCATCCATCTTATTATTGAGTGACTAGTAGAATGGAGGAATAGAGGAAAGAGGAGCTTGCAAAACGGCGGCCATCCAGTACGGCGCCATCTTTGGGAGCCACTCATCCGCATCCCAGTGGTTCCAGATAAGGGAAGGAGCACTACATCAGTCCGCAGGAGGCCTGAGGGGTCGTGGGATGTGAAGATGTGAGGGGTTCAGCTCCCAGCAAAGACTCTAACGCCCACAGCCTCTTGGATTGCAGCCCCAAAGCCAAACACTTGGACATTAGGGCTGTGTTGATGTTGGCTTTAGCTCCACACGTAACGCACAGATCTGAGTCTTTTGGGGACAGAGCAGAGCCCTGTGTTTCCTTGGCTATATCTTCTTTCTCCAGTTCCTCTAACCCTGAGACCTGGCTGTAGACCATCGCTCATCCATATATTTATATGTACATATTCACATTCACTAGTTTAGATTAGTGTGTATTAGGTAGTTGTTGGGGAATTGTTAGATTACTTGTTAGATTTTACTGCATTGTCGGAATTAGAAGCACAAGCATTTCGTTACACTCGCATTAACATCTGCTAACCATGTGTATGTGACCAATACATTTTTAATTTGACTTCTACGTTATTAGATGCCATAGGAGTTTACAGACGCATCTCAGGGTTAGCCTTTCTCGTTCAATAAGAAGTGAACATCAACAGGCCTAGTGATGAAGAGGTCAGAGACCATGCTGAGAGAGCCTCTGTGTGTCCTAAAAGACTGAACAATCCTGTACGCTTCGAAGGCGGAGGAAAGACTAATACAAAACTGCTGCATGATAATAAGCAATGTGTGTTGGAGTGGCTTTGTGGAGGAGTAAACAGTCATGACATCATCACCCTGCGACACCTTTCCAAACCAAACCTAGGTGGTACTCTAAGCTACCAAGGAAACACGAGTCATGTAAGAAAGACAATCGACAAAACAACTTTATTCCACATGCACCAGCATCACAACATTCATGGCTGAAGAACCGGACATGACTGCAGAACAGTGGGGTGTTCCTCCTGGGCAGTCCCTCTACCTCGTCCACTGCAGCATAACACATGGAAGACCTGTCAGCCAGTCTCTCTACCTCGTCCACTACAGCGCAACACATGGAAAGCCTGTCCGACCGTCGCTCTTCCTCGTCCACTACAGAGTAACACATGGAAAGCCTGTCGGCCCGTCTCTCTTCCTCGACCACTACAGCTAGTCCTCTTCCTAACGAGGTAATGAGATTTAGGGGACATGTGAGTCACGAGTAACTTAGCTCATTCAAACTCTGGCTCATTAGGGAAACTAGTAGCCATGAGATAAAGCTGCTGGAGTAAAAAGACGGGGAACCAAATCAAATCAAAGTTTATTGGTCACATACACATATTTAGCAGATGTTATTACGGGTGTAGCGAAATGCTTGTGTTCCCAGCTCCAACAGTGCAGTAATATCTAAAAACAATTCACAATACACACACACACACACACACACACACACACACACACACACCTAAAAGTAAAAGAATGAAAATATATAAATATTAGATTGAGCAATGTCGGCATGGCATTGACTAAAATACAGTAGAATAGAATACAGTATATACACATGAGATGAGTAAAGCAGTATGTAAACATTATTTAAACATTATTAAAGTGGCTAGTGTTCCATTGTTAAAATGGCCAGTGATTCCATGTCTATGTACAGTTGAAGTCGGAAGTTTACATACACTTAGGTTGGAGTCATTAAAACTCGTTTTTCAACCACTCCACAAATTTCTTGTCAACAAACTATAGTTTTGGCAAGTCGGTTAGGACATCTACTTTGTGCATGACACAATACATTTTTTCAACAATTGTTTACAGACAGATTATTTCACTTATAATTCACTGTATCACAATTCCAGTGGGTCCGAAGTTTACATACACTAAGTTGACTGTGCCTTTAAACAGCTTGGAAAATTCCAGAAAATTATGTCATGGCTTTAGAAGCTTCTGATAGGGTAATTGACATAATTTGAGTCAATTGGAGGTGTACCTGTGGATGTATTTCAAGGCCTACCTTCAAACTCAGTGCCTCTGTGCTTGACATCATGGGAAAATGAAAAGAAATCAGCCAAGACATCAGAAAAACAAATTTGACCTCCACAAGTCTGGTTCATCCTTGGGAGCAATTTACAAAATGCCTGAAGGTACCACGTTCATCTGGACAAACAATAGTACGCAAGTATAAACACCATGGGACCACACAGCCGTCATACCGCTCAGGAAGGAGACGCGTTCTGTCTAATAGAGATGAACGTACTTTGGTGCAAAAAGTGCAAATCAATCCCAGAACAACAGCAAAGGACCTTGTGAAGATGCTGGAGGAAACTGGTACAAAAGTATCTATATCCACAGTAAAACGAGTACTATATCGAAATAATCTGAAAGGCCACTCAGCAAGGAAGAAGCCACTGCTCCAAAACCACCATAAAAAAGCCAGACTACGGTTTGCAACTGCATATGGGGACAAAGATCGTACTTTTGGAGAAATGTCCTCTGGTCTGATGAAACAAAAATAGAACTGTTTGGCCATAATGTCCATCGTTATGTTTGGACGAAAAAGGGTGAGGCTTGCAAGCCGAAGAACACCATCCCAACCGTGAAGCACGGGGGTGGCAGCATCATGCTGTGGGGGTGCTTTGCTGCAGGAGGGACTGGTGCACTTCACAAAATAGATGGCATCATGAGATAGGAAAATGATGTGGATATATTGAAGCAACATCTCAAGACATCAGTCAGGAAGTTCAAGCTTGGTCGCAAATGGGTCTTCCAAATGGACAATGACCCCAAGCATACTTTGAAAGTTGTGGCAAAATGACTTAAGAACAACAAAGTCAAGGTATTGGAGTGGCCATCACAAAGCCCTGACCTCAATCCTATAGACATTTGTGGGCAGAATTGAAAAAGCGTGTGCGAGCAAGGAGGCCTACAAACCTGACTCAGTTACACCAGCTCTGTCAGGAGGAATGGGCCAAAATTCACCCAACTTATTGTGGGAAGCTTGTGGAAGTTAACCTCGACGGTCGCCTAGGATAGGGGACGCCACAGCGCATTTTGAAAAAAATGTATGCCCATTTTAAACGGCCTACTACTCAAACTCAGAAGCTAGGATATGCATATAATTAATACTTGTGGATAGAAAACACCCGAAAGTTTCTAAAACTGTTTGAATGGTGTCTGTGAGTATAACAGAACTCATATGGCAGGCAAAACCCCGAGACAGATGGAAACAGGAAGTGGAATTCTGAATTGCGGACTCAACTTCATCACGTTGCCTATTAATCACACCGTGAGCTATGGTTCATTGAGCACTTCCTATTGCTTCCACTAGATGTCCCCAGTCTTTACAAAGTGGTTTGAGTCTCCTACTGTTAAAACTGAATGAATGAGACGCTGTGGAATGTGGTCACACGGAGAGGGCCATCACCATTATGACGCCGGCGCCCCTGGTTACCCTCCCCTTTCGAAACGTTTTGAAACACAATGCAATCGTCCCCCTCGAATCTTATTGGCTCTCTTGTTGAAAAACGCCCTGGAGATTTATGTTATACGTTTGACATGTTTGAACGAACCTAAATGGGGAAAAAAATGCATTTTCTCGAAATGGCTGTCCCGTGGCCGACGGAGCATTTGGATTAGCCTTCAGACGCGCTAACAAGAACAAGCTCTTGGAACATAAAGGAGTAATTTTTTCTAATGAAAATACATTTCTTGTGGACCTGGGATTCCTGGAAGTGCTTTCTGATGAAGACAACCAAAGGTAAGGGATTATTGACAATATTATACAAGACTAGATGTGATATGCGATTGTTCCAAGATGGCGCTGACCTGTAACGTTAGCCTATTTTTCAGAGTATCGCATCCCCTTTCATCGCAAAGTATGATTACCCAGTAAAGTTAATTTTAAATCTGGCATTACAGGTGCTTTCAAGAGATATTCATCTATAAATCTTAGAATGACAATATTACATTTTAAAAATGTTTTCGAATAGTAATTTAGTAAATTGTAGCTCTGTTTCATCGGATGCATTTGAGGGAAAATAGTTAGTCAACGTTACGCACCGACGTAAAATGCTGTTTTTATATATAAATATCAACTTTATCGAACAAAAGAATGCATGTATTGTGTAACATGATGTCCTAGGTGTGTCATCTGATGAAGATTGTCAAAGGTTAGTGCTGCATTTAGCTGTTTTTTGGTTATTTGTGATGCATGTGGTTGGTTGGAAAAAGGCTATGTGGCTACTTTTACGATATACTCCTCTAACATAATCTAATGTTTTGCTTTTGCTGTAAAGCCTTTTTGAAATCGGACAACGTGGTTCGATTCAGGAGAGGTGTATCTATAAAACGATATAATTTGAGAAAAAAAAAGTTAATTTTTCTTTTTTTTTTTACATTTTGTTACGCTAATGGCGATATGATTTTTCGCTGGATGTCCGTCCCGAGGCCGCACAGGGGTTAAACAATTGACCCAAGTTAAACAATTTAAAGGCAATGCTACCAAACACTAATTGAGTGTATGTAAACTTCTGACCCACTGGGAATGTGATGAAAGAAATAAAAGCTGAAATAAATCACTCTCTCTACTATTATTCTGACATTTCACATACTTAAAATAAAGTGGTGATCCTAACTGACCTAATACAGGGAATGTTTTACCATGATTAAATGTCAGGAATTGTGAAAAACAGAGTTTAAATGTATTTGGCTAAGGTGTATGAAACTTACGACTTCAACTGTATATAGGGCATCAGCCTCTGAGGTGCAGGATTGCTTAACCGGGTGGAAGCCGGCTAGTGATGGCTATTTAACAGGTCTGATGATAAGAACTGTTTTTCAGTCCTGGAGGGCAGGTAGTTTGCCCCCGGTGATGCGTTTGGCAGACCACACCACCCTATGGAGAGCCCTGCCGCTGCGGGCAGTGCAGTTGCCATACCAGGTGGTGATAGAGCCCGACAAGATGCTCTCAATTGTGCATCTCTAAATGTTTGTGAGGGTTTTAGGGGCCAAGCCAAATGTCTTCAGCCTCCTGAGTTTGAAGAGGCACTGTTGCGCCTTCTTCACCACACTGTCTGTGTGGGTGGACCATTTCAGATCGTCAGTGATGTGTACGCCAAGGAACTGGAAGCTTCTCCACTGCGGTCCCATCGATGTGGATAGGGGCATGCTCCCTCTGCTGTTTCCTGAAGTCCACGATCAGCTCCTTTGTTTTGTTGACGTTGAGTGAGAGGTTATTTATTTTCCTGGCACCAGTTTCCCAGGGCACTCCCCTATTCCCTGTAAGCTGTCTCGTCATTGTTGGTAATCAGGCCTACTACTGTTGTGTTGGAGATGTACAAGGCCATGCAGTCATGGGTGAACAGGGAGTACAAGAGGAGGCTAGGCACACACCCTTGTGGGGTCCCAGTGTTGAGGATCAGCGAAGTGGAGGTGTTGTTTCCTACCTTCACCACCTGGGGGTCGACCCGTCAGGAAGTCCAGGACCCAGTTGCATAGGGCGGGGTTCAGACCCAGGGCCCCATGCTTAATGATGAGCTTGGAGGGTAATATGGTGTTGAATGCTGAGCTATAGTCAATGAACAGCATTCTTACATAGGTATTCCTCTTCTCCAGATGGGATAGGACAGTGTGAAAAACGTTCCACCTTCTCCACTGCTGTCACGTCAATGTGGATAGGGTGGTGCTCCCTTTGCTGTTTCTTGAAGTCCACGATCTCTTTTGTTTTGCTGACATTGAGTGAGAGGTTATTTTCCTGACACCACACTCCGAGGGCCCTCACTTCCTCCCTGTAGGCTGTCTCATCGCTGTTGGTAATCAAGCCTACCACTGTTGTGTCCTCTGCACACTTGATTACTGAGTTGGAGGTGTGAATGGCCACACAGTCATGGGTGAACAGGAGGGGGCTGAGAACGCACCCTTGTGGGGCCCCAGTGTTGAGGATCAGTGCAGTGGAGATGTTGTTTCCTACCCTCACCACCTGGGGGCGGCCCGTCAGGATGTCCAGGACCCAGTTGCACAGGGCGGGGTCAAGACCCAGGAACTCCAACTTAATGATGAGTTACTATTGTGTTGAATGCTGAGCTGTAGTCAATGAACAGCATTCTTACATACGTATTCCTCTTGTCCAGATGGCTAGGCTATCTTAAAGCATGTGGGGACAGCCGACTGGGATAGGGATTGATTGAATATGTCCATAAACACACCAGCCAGCTGGTCTGCGCATGCTCTGAGGACCCGGCTACGGGTGCCGTCTGGCCCGGCAGCTTTGCAAGGGTTAACACGCTTAAATGTCTCACTCATGTCGGCCACAGAGAAAGAGAGCCCACAGTCCACTGTGTTATCCTCAAAGTGGGCGAAGAAGGAGTTTAGCTTGTCAGGAAGCAAGACGTCTGTCCACAACGTGGCTGGTTTTCCCTTTGTAGTCCGTGATTGTCTGTAGACCCTGCCACATACGTCTCGTGTTGTTGAATTGTGACTCCACTTTGTGTCTCTGTACTGACGTTTTGCTTGTTTGATTGCCTTATGAAGGGAATAACTACACTGTTTGTATTTGGCCATATTCCCAGTCACCTTGCCATGGTTAAATGCAATGGTTCGCGCTTTCAGTTTTGTGCGAATGCCGCCATCTATCCACGGTTTCTGGTTAGGGTAGGTTTTAATAGTTACAGTGGGTATAACATCCCCTACACATTTCCTGATGAACTCAGTCACTGTATCCGTCGATGCTATTCTTAGAGGCTACCCGGAACATATCCCAGTGTGTGTGATCAAAACAATATTGACGCATGGATTCCGATTGGTCAGACCAGCTTTGAATAGACCTTAGCACAGGTATCTCCTGTTTGAGTTTCTGCCTATAGGAAGGGAGGAGCAAAATGGAGTCATAATCAGATTTGCTGAAGGGAGGGTGGGGGAGGGCCTGAGTCAAGGTGTTGGTAGAACTTCGGTAGCATTTTCCTCTAATTTGCTTTGTTTAAATCCCCAGCTATAATACATGCAGCCTCAGGATATGTGGTTACCAGTTTGCATAAAGTCCAGTGTAGTTCTTTGAGGGCCGTCGTGGTATCGGCTTGAGGGGGAATATACACGGCTGTGACTATAACCGAAGAGAATTATCTTGGGAGGCAATACGGTCGGCATTTGATTGTGAGGTATTATAGGGCGGGTGAACAGAAGGACTTGAGTTTCTGTACGTTATCACAATCACACCATGAGTACTTAATCATAAAACATACACCCCTTCCTTTCTTCTTCCCGGAGAGTTCTTTATTCCTGTCTGCGCTATGTACTGAGAACCCAGATGGCTGTATGGACGGGGACAGTACATCCCGAGAGAGCCATGTTCCCGTCTAACAGAGTATGCCACAATCCCTGATGTCTCTCTGGAAAGAGATCCTCGCCCTGAGCTCATCCACTTTATTATCCAGAGACTCAACACCAGCGAGTAATATACTCGAAAGCGGTGGATGGTGTGCACGCCTCCCGAGTCGGACTAGAAGTCCACTCCGAATACCTCTTCCCCGCCGGCGGTGTTTCGGAGCAGCCTCTGGAACAAGTTCAATTGCCCTGCAGGGTACGAACAAAGGATCCAACTCGGGAAAGTCGCACACCTGGTCGTAATGCTGGTGAGTTACCACTGCTATGATATCCAAAAGTTCTTTCTGGCTGTATGTAATAACACAAAACAAAATCTGGGCTAATAATGTAAGAAATAACACACAAAAAATAAAATGGCTCCTAAGAAAAGTTGCTTAGGAGCTAGAAGCAGAGCTGCCATAGCTCTCAGAGCCATCTGCAAATCACAGGACATCACTGCTGTGATTGGGAGAGAGGGCTGGAATAGAGAAGTGGACTAGAGGGAGCAGCAGATGATTCACCACAGTTTGTCTCAATGAAAGAGTTGACTGCATAACACAGTTGGCCTGTTAGCTCAGCGGTTGAGAGAAATGAAGTGGGGGGGGGGGGGTGCTTGCGTGCATGAGCAAAAGTTGATACAGCTGTGATACGCTGGCTGCCAAAACACACTAATTTTAAGAAGATGTTGTAAACGGTAGCCCAGCAGGACAATCTCCTTTACTCAGGGGAAAACTATTCTCATCTTTGACAATGACATTTGATTGTACTCTTTGAATTTGAAGACAAAATTATATGTGGTAAATTCTATTAGATTCTCCTAACCCTGAAGATGTTGTCTTCACATTTGAGAGATCATTGCTACCAAGGAGAAATGTCCTACAGTATGCGATTAAAATGCCTCTAGACTGTACTTTGTCTCCTTCACTGTGGCATTCAACAACATACTGTCACGGCTGTGTGGAGAGACGGACCAAGGCGCAGCGTGATTAAAGTTCCACATATTTATTTAAGCGAAACTTCCAAACAAAAAGAAACAAACAATCACCGAACCATGACATCAGACGTGCTACATGCACTAACTTAAAACAAAATCCCACAAAGCAGGTGGAAACAGGGAACCCTTAAGTATGATCCCCAATTAGAGACAATGAACCTCAACTGCCTCTAATTGGGAACCATACCAAGAGCACCAACAGAGAAATAATAAACCTAGAACACCCCCTAGTCACGCCCTGACCTACTTTACCATAGAGAACCAAGGGCTCTCTATGGTCAGGGCGTGACACATACTCCCTGAGAGACAGAGCCTGATAGACAAGGAGTGTGTTGGTGTAGTCTTAACAGCCTTTCTACTTTTAAACTCGGTCAAAACAGAGATGCTTGTTCTAGGTCCCAAGAAACAAAGAGATCTTCTGTTGAATATGACAATTAATCTGGATGGTTGTACAGTCGTCTCAAATAAAACTGTGAAGGACCTCGGCGTTACTTTGGACCCTGATCTCTCTTTTGAAGAACATATCAAGACTGTTTCAAGGACAGCTTTTTTCCATCTACGTAACATTGCAAAAATCAGAAATTTTCTGTCCAAAAATTTATAAAAAGGGTTGGATAAAAAGCCTGTACACTCAGTAGCTCTCCAGATGGAGGGTTGACCACATGTGTTTTATACAGTAGCCCATCAGTGCAGTATTTTACTTTGTGGGGGGATAAGTGCCATACACTTGGCCACAACGGCAGGAGATATAATATACATGGGATCACAAACCAGCAGCCTTCCATTGTCAACACCAGTGATAATGAAGGTTATTTTGTGAAGTAGTTACTTTAATGATAAAACAACATTTCCAGTCACTGTTTTGGGCCATGGCAGGAAGCTTGGCCCCGGTGATGTACTGGGCCGTATTCACCACCCTCTGTAGTGCCTTGCGGTCAGATGACGAACAGTTGCCATACCAGGCAGTGATGCAACCCGTCAGGATGCTCTCGATGGTGCAGTTATAGACAGCTCAAATAAGCAAAGAGAAACGACAGTCCATCATTACTTTAAGACATGAAGGTCAGTCAATACGGAACATTTCAAGAACTTTGAAAGTTTCTTCAAGTGCAGTCGCAAAAACCATCAAGCCCTATGATGAAACTGGCTCTCATGAGGACCACAACAGGAAAGGAAGACAGAGAGTTACCTCTGCAACAGAGGATAAGTTCATTAGAGTTACCAACCTCAGAAATTGCAGCCCAAATAAATGCTTCACAGAGTTCAAGTAACAGACACATCTCAACATGAACTGTTCAGAGGACACTGCGTGAAATCAGGCATTCATGGTAGAATTGCTGCAAAGAAACCACTACTAAAGGACACCAATAATAAGAAGAAACTTGCTTGGGCCAAGAAACACTAGCAATGGACATTAGACCGGTGGAAAACTGTCCTTTGGTCTAATGAGGCCAAATTTGAGATTTTTTATTCCAACCGTCGTATCTTTGTGAGACGCAGATTAGGTGAACGGAGGATCTCCGCATGTGTGGTTCCCACCATGAAGCATGGAGGAGGTGGTGTGATGGTGCTTTGCTGGTTACTCTGTCTGTGATTTATTGAGAATTCAAGGCACACTTAACCAGCATGGCTACCACAGCATTCTGCAGCGATACGCCATTCCATCTGGTTTATGCTTAGTGGGACTATCATTTGTTTTTCAACAGGACAATGACCCAACACACCTCCAGGCTGTGTAAGGGCTATTTGACCAAAAAGGAGAGTGATGGACTGCTGGATCAGATGACCTGGCCTCCTCAATCACCCGACCTCAATCCAATTGAGATGGTTTGGGATGAGTTGGACCGCAGAGTGAAGGAAAAGCAGCCATCAAGTGCTCAGCATATGTGGGAACTGAAGACGGTTGGAAAAGCATTTCAGGTGAAGCTGGTTAAGAGAATGCCAAGAGTGTGCAAAGCTGTCATCAAGGAAAAGGGTGGCTACTTTGAAGAATATAAAATATATTTGGATTTGTTTAACCCTTTTTTGGTTACTACATGATTCCATATGTGTTATTTCCTAGTTTTGATGTCTTCACTACTATTCTACAATGTAGAATATAGTAAAAATAAAGAAAAACCCTTGAATGAGTAGGTGTGTCCAAACTTTTGACTGGTAATGTATACTGAACAAAAATATAAAACAATTTCAAATATTTTACTGAACTACAATTCATAGAAGGAAATTAGTCAATTGAAATGGATTTCACATGACTGTGCAGGGGCGCAGCCATGGGTGGGCCTGGGAAGACATAGGCTCACCCACTTTGGAGCCAGGTCCATGCACTGGGGAGCCAGGCCCAGCCAATCAGAATGAGTTTTTCCCCACAAAAGGCCATTATTACAGACAGAAATACTTCTCAGCACCCACCCTCCTCAGACAATCCCGCAGGTGAAGAAGATGGATGTGGAGGTCCTGGGCTGAAGTGGTTACACGTGGTCTGCGGTTGTGAGGCCGGTTGGATGTACTGCCAAATTATCTTAAACGAAGTTGGAGGCGGCTTATGGTCGAGAAATTAACATTAAATTATCTGGCAACAACTCTGTTGGATATTCCTGTAGTCAGCATGCCAATTTCATGCTCCCTTAAAATTTGAGACATCTGTGGCATTGTGTTGTGACAAAACTGCACATTTTAAAGTACACTTTTATTGTCCCCAGCACAAGGTGCACCTGTGTAATGATCATGCTGTTTAATCAGCTTCTTGATATACCACACCTTTCAGGTGGATGGATTATCTTGGCAAAGAAGAAATGCTCACAACAGGGATGTAAACAAATTTGTGCACAGCATTTTAGAGAAATACATTTTTTGTGCGTATGGAACATTTCTGGGATATTTTATTTCAGCTCATAAAAAATGGGACCAGCACTTCACATGTTGCGTTTATATTTTTGTTCTGTATACATTTTTAAGATACAGCCAATTTTGACTTTCCAGCTTGGCCACATAGCGAAAATCCAAGGAAAGCCGGGAGGCCTATGTAAGACTCACCGTGTCTCCAATCTTGAGGTCGGCACACTTCCTGAGGCCGGGGAGAGGCTGTCCGTCCTGACAGGTGGCAGTGAAGGACAGACTGAGGTCTTCAGGTTGATCCCACACGGTCAGCTCCACCTTGGATCGGATGTTCTGGAGGGAGGACACAGAGAGAGGCTTGAATAAACTCACAAAAGCATATGCCTTGAACACAAAAACACAACCCTTATGAATAAGTATTTTTGACCTTTACATCAAAGTAGTAAATGTTTGATTTATTTGAAAACAAGACAGATGGTCCACTGGTCAACTATCCAAACACAAGTCTGATCAAAGACTAATCAATAGACCACATGAGAGTTAAAGTTTCTCTGTATATTAGAGGTTCCCTGGTGGTTTATATACTATTTGAATGTTACATTTAGGGTTGCAAAGGGTCGGAAACTTTCCGGTAAATTTCTGGAATTTCAGGAAATGTTCCATGGGAAGCTAAGCCCGGGAATTTTGGGAATGTTGCTTAAATTCATCAAAAAAGTTAGCTTATAACAGTGAACCTTTTTTTTGTGGGATACACAGAAGGCAATTCTAAGTCTTGTGGCATATTTTGGTTAAATTATCCCCAATTCAATGGAATTGCAACCCTCTGCATGCACAGTGCATTCTTCCATCACATGTGCAGTGCATTCTTCCATCACATGTACAGCTGATTCTCAAGATCTTGCACACTAATGAGATGCTATTGAGTCCCCACTACTACACTGTCGGAGCCAAGGACTACATGCTTTCTGGTAAGTTTTGATTACAATACTGGGTGGGGTGAATATATTTTTTATAACATACATTATTTTTTGTTAACTAGTAAATAGTAGCCTACAGCAAAGTGTGTTTAAATCATTTCTAACTTGTTAACAATTTCTACTCGTTAGTTTTTGCTACCATGTGGGTTTTAGCTTGCTTGAGCCCGCTAACTGAGTGTTAATTCACCTGTTTCCATACATGTTTCATTTTAAAACATTTATCTTACAAAGGAGTTGTCTAACTGCTTAACTATTTATCTGTATGTAACAGTGTAGGTTCCGTCCCTCTCTTCGCCCCAACCTGGGCTCGAACCAGGGACCCTTGCACACATCAACAACTGACACCCACGAAGCATTGTTACCCATCGCACCACAAAAGCCGCGGCCCTTGCAACGCAAGGGGAAACCCTACTTCAAGTCTCAGAGCGAGTGACGTCACCTATTGAAACGCTATTAGCGCGCACCACCGCTAACTATCTAGCCATTTCACATCGGTTACACTCACCCCCCTTTTGACCTCCTCCTTTTCCGCAGCAACCAATGATCCGGGTCAACAGCATCAATGTAACAGTGTAGGCTCCGTCCCTCTCTTCACCCCAACCTGGGCTCGAACCAGGGACCCTTGCACACATCCACAACTGACACCAACGAAGCATCGTTACCCATCGCGCCACAAAAGCCGCAGCCCTTGCAACGCAAGGGGAAACCCTACTTCAAGTCTCAGAGCGAGTGACGTCACCTATTGAAACGCTATTAGCGCGCACCACCGCTAACTAACTAGCCATTTCACATCGGTTACATGTACATGGAACTGTATTTGTTTTTTTTTTACCAATGCTTTTCTAATCTTTACAGGAAAACGCCACGGGCACTATCTGATATGTGGAGACGTTTCACTGCAGCTAATGTAGAAGGAAAAGCTGTGTACATTTGCAAATACTGTGCCAAATCATATGTGAAGAATGCAATAAAGATGCAGAATCATATGGCCAAGTGCATAAAGTTCCCTCAGCGCTCACAACAAGCAACCTCTGACAAAAGTCCCTCTACTTCTATTCGCGGTGAAAATTAGGAATCAGACACCTTATCGATATTAACAGCTCATGGTCCTCCTGGAATCAGAAGTTTTTTTTTAATCAATGGAGGAACGTAGCCAGAGAAATGCTGATGAATGTCTTGCTCGAGCTGTGTATGCAACTGGTTCACCTCTGATGCTCACAGGCAATGTGTATAGGAAGAGATTTCTGAATGTTCTTCGCCCAGCATACACCCCTCCAACCAGACATGCTTTATCTACTAATTTGCTGGATGCACAGTGCAACAGAGTTCAAGTGAAGGTCAAGCAAATCATAGAGAAAGCAGACATCTCTGATGGGTAGTCGAATGTTTGTAGGCAAGGAATAATTAACTACATCATCTCCACCCCTCAACCAGTATTCTACAAGACCACAGACACAAGGGACAACAGACACACCGGTCTCACATTGCAGTGACCTTGGAACACAGCAGGTATTTGCACTGGTGACAGACAATGCTGCAAACATGAAGGCTGCTTGGTCTAAAGTAGAGGAGTCCTATCCTAACACCACACCCATTGGCTGTGCTGCTCATGCATTGAATCTGCTCCTCAAGGACATCATGGCACTGGAAACAATGGTAACACTCTACAAGAGATCATTGGAAATGGTTAGGTATGTGAAGGGTCATCAATTAATAGCAACATTCTACCTCACCAAGCAAAGTGAGAAGAATAAGAGCACCACATTGAAGCTGCCCAGTAACACCCGTTGGGGTGGTGTTGTCATCATGTTTGACAGTCTCTTGGAGGGGAAGGAGTCTCCAAGAAATGGCCATATCACAGTCTGCCGATATGGACAGCCCCATCAAGAGGATCCTCATGGATGATGTATTTTGGGAGAGAGTGGTAAGCAGTCTGAAACTCCTGAAACCTATAGCAGTAACTATTGCACGGATTGATGGAGAAAATGCTATCCTGTCTGATGTTCAGACTCTGCTTGCGATGTAAGAGAAGAAGTCCGTACTGCCCTGCCCACTTCACTGCTGCTCCAAGCAGAGGAAACTGCAGTTCTGAAATACATCAAAAGCGTGAAGACTTCTGCCTGAAGCCCATACATGACGCAGCGTACATGTTGGTCCCAAAGTATTCTGGCAAGAGCATTCTGTCTGATGCAGAGATCTGCAAGGCCTATGGTGTCATCACTACAGTGTCTCGCCACCTTGGCCTGGATGAGGTCAAGGTTCTTGGCAGTCTGGCGAAGTACACTTCCAAGCAAGGGCTTTGGGATGGAGATGCAATATGGCAGTTGTGCCAACATATCTCATCATCCACCTGGTGGAAGGGACTTTGTGGATCTGAGGCTCTTTCCCCTGTTGCCTCCATCATCCAAATCCCACCAACATCAGCCGCCTCAGAGCGCAACTCGTCCTTGTTTGGGAACACACACACCAAAGCACGCAACAGGCTGACCAATACAAGGGTTGAAAAATTGGTGGCCATTTGGGCAAATTTGAGGCTTTTTGAGCCTGACAACGACCCACCTCAACAAGGTTGGAAAGTGACAGTGAAGATAAGGCCTCAGAGTCTGATGTTCAAGAGGTGGACATTCAGCAGGTCCAAGGAGAAGCACTGGAAGCCTGAGAGGAAGACAACCAAAGCCTTAGTTTCTAGACTATCATTTTACAGATGTATGTTGAAAAAGTTTTTGGGAGATAACATGGATCATTCAATATTCCCTTTCTTTTGTTGTTCAGTGAAATTATCCCATGTGAAGAGTCAACTCATTTAATTAAAGTTCAATTCGTAACTAAATAGTTTTTTTTATTTGTATTGAAAGGATTTAATCATTTGCAATTATGTCTACTTATGATAAGGTAAAAGGTTTATGTTTCTGTCTCCATATGATATGGTAAATATATCCAATGCAAAAAAACATCTACATTTAAATGGTATTAATATTAATTCCCATATATTCCCATTAATTCCCATAGAAAGTTTCCGCCTCTGAATATTCCCCAAAATGTGCAACCCTAGATACATTCTTCCAGTACCCCTGGCACTGGATCCACTCAGAAACACCACCACTCAGCATTTTATAATGAAACCAGTAAGAGCCTGTAATCCAATCTGTTTCTGTTAGCAGTTGGGATGGAAAAGAGAGAAACATGGAGAATTGGAGAGAGAATAAAATGCCTTGGTTAAGCAAGGTTTATAATGGTTTATTCTGTCTTTTATGATCCTACCCCACAGCGGTTCGGTTGGCATGGATACGGAGTGTGTGTACAATAGCGTGGCTTTTCTGCTACATGCCAGCCGTGTCCGTATTTTACGAGAGTATGTGTTCTCTCCAACGCATCACAGCTACAGAACTGTGACAGGAGGGTTATCAGAACCACGCCAGGCTGGCATATACCCATGATTGATTGAACCATGCCTGACTGACAGACAGATACCCATGATTGATTGAACCATGCCTGACTGACAGACAGATACCCATGACTGAGCTCTGACTTGCTTTGGCCTATATTGGGAAAAGAACACAATGAACTGAGAATAACTTTTTCTTCTCTGATAACAAAATGTGTTGAAATAGCTAAATTGCTTATGCATTGAAACCGCACCACCCTCAATAAAGACCGTGCTACGAAGCCAATGTTGTGGTATCTTGACAAGTGAATAGATGTACAGAATATAGGCAACACTTTGCTCGTTGGTGGTCATCCATATTTGACATTCTCAACACTTTGTTTGCCATAATTACCAGTTCTAAAATCAACTATTGTGTACTTAACTATGCAAAAACAAGTTTTCCCTCTCAAACACAGAAAGTGGTCCCGTGTGGCTCAGTTGGTAGAGCATGGTGTTTGCAACGCCAGGGTTGTGGGTTCGATTCCCACGGGGGACCAGTACGAAAAAAAAAGAAAGAAAAAAATTTTTTACCTTTTTTTTTTTTTTAATGAAATATATGCATTCACTACTGTAAGTCGCTCTGGATAAGAGCGTCTGCTAAATGACTAAAAATGTAAAATGTAAAATACTTGATTGACAAAAATGACACGGCTTGATTGGAATTGTTTTTAAGGAACACTTGACTAAAACAAGAAAATTATTAGGTTTAAAAAAATATTCAAAAAACACAGAGAAAGACATTATTTCATCCCTTCAATGTTGTTTCCTCTCAACTTGTCCAAAAGAGTGAATTATTTACAGTAACTGCCTTCCTGCAGCACATTAAAGACACAATCTGTCATTTCAACAGCCTGACTGCCACTTTGTTTGGTAAGCTGAGAAATGGGGCTGGGGCAATGTAGCCTAACCACTCAAATCAGACCGGCTTTAAGATCCCTTCTATGGCCAAACAGGAACCACAGTGGCAAAGTAGATATACGGTGACCTAGAGTCAGGTTTTAGTCAACAGACCACAGCACAATAATACAAGACGGGAGATGGATGGATGCTTTGAGAATGGATTATGAGAGTGTCTGCTATGACAATCATAAACATTAACGTCAAATTATAATTCAAGATCATTAGAGGCCCGGCTTAACTTTGGTATAATGGAGATTATAGATTTAGCATGACCCATCAATTAGTCTGGTGGCTATTTAAATCTCTGGTCTTATTTTTTCTATAAATGTGGTGTTTCTTGTTCCATATAACCAAGGGACTATGAAATTACAATTCTAAACAAGGACAAGATGCAAATCTCCTAGCACACCAGTCTGTTGCCGTTTTTCCAGCATAGCAGTGACCTCAATTAGAACCATCTCAGCAATGTTGCCAGGACAAATATTTATCAACCTTATGAAAAACTAAATCTGCTGCACAATGAGTTTCTCTTCTGTCCCTCAAATTGACTCCTTGGATTAAAATACACAAAAATGTGGATGCCTTTCAGCACTTCTAGAACCCTTTTCAGACCCTTCCAGAATCCTTCCTTCAAAGTACTGGAATGCTGGAGTCTATTTCCTGTGTGGTGGACTGGGGAGTAACAGGAGGGTCTCAGTCTCGGGATTTGGGCCATAAACCTCCTTCTTGTTCTGTGACCATAAAGTGCTAGACTAGTGCAGAGTTACAGACACAGGGCTGTAGCGTGACAGAAGTAAACCCCCACAACCCCACAACAAATTGAAAGGCTGGGTGAGGGTATCCATCTCTAATGCTAAAACATGAACATTCAACACTTCCTCTTCTCCTCTAGAGACCAGGGTCATGTTCAGTAGGGCACAAAAGGGAAAAATGACAAGTTCAGGGAATACCTGTCTTTTTCCCTTAGTTTCAAAATGTTTTCAACCAACATCCGTTTCAAAAGAGGACAGCTGAGACTCTCTTTTCTTCTAAAGCACACACAATCTGTGCTCCAAATGGAAGAGAACCCTCCTTTACTTACATTGTAGGCATTAACGATGAGTTGTATGATGTTCTTGGAGTCCTGATCCAGAATCTCCACTGTGGTTCCAGGTATGAGTGCTGTAAAATTCTGCATAAACACAAGATTGGAGAGATGTTATTAAATAAACAAATATTTGCAGGAATTTACACAAAAGGACCCTATACATACCAAACTGTACACACAGCTAATCTCAATACTGAACATACAATTCAATAAAAAAAATATACCTTGTAAATGACATACAGCCTTTTTGTCACAGCGAAGATAAGATAGATGTTGTTTGCAGCCAGCTTCTCTCCCAGTAGAGCCAGAGAGGGGTAGTCCTACAGAGACATGGATACATAGAAACATCTTATGTTAGAGGCATTTCTTTAAAGTTCTCACTAGTTTAGCTTCCATCTCACCCCGTCAGGAAGTTAGTGAAGAGAAGCGATTGCTCCCCTGATTCCAGTGTAGTGTTTACGTTAGAGTCCCCTGACATTTCCTTTCTCACCAGCAGAAAGGTCAAAGAACACTGAAGTGGTTTAGACCTATGAATTTACAGCTCTGCCCTAGAGTTGTGCATTAAAATGTGAATGCTAACTTCCACTTAAGTCAAATGTTCGCTATAGTCAAGGTATGAATGAGTGAAAATGTTTAAGCATTGAATAACTAATGACTTTCTCACAATCAGATTTGAGATTTTTGGCTTCAGTAAGCCTTTATGATTGTGTACATCCAAATCAATCAACAGTGAGATTTACACTTGAAATGGACTGTGACACATTTGCCTCTGCACCTTCTCCAGTTCGACGGTTTCCCTGAAAAACAGAGCTCTGTTCTAGGAAGTGCGTATTCCTTTCATCCCACAATCAGATGAGAGAGGAGAAACCTACTTAGCCTGTTGCTGAGGATCCAAGGATGTTGAATTCTTTAGATTTGTGTTGTAGTACCTCCACTGAACTTAATGTGATCAGATGTAATATGACTACAATGCCCAGAGCATCCAATGACACAGAGCATATAACTATAGAAACATTTAGCGATTCCGGGAGAAACCACCAGAATACTTTTATTCACTTAGCCAATTTTTATATTATTGAGTTGGATTGATTGAAATTCACATGATGTTAATTATGTTTTCATTGCATTAGCTCTTTGGACAAATAGCGATAGCTATGTAAACTCAAACTGTCTGCATGAATATATCTTTGTTTAAATCAAACGAAACGAAAAAAATAATCTGCTTAGCATGGCTTCTAGAATTTCTTTATGTCCTCGCTCAAGACATTTAACATTTTAGTAATTTAGCAGACGCTCTTATCCACAGCGACTTACAGTAAGTAGTGAGTGCATGCATTATCGTACTTGTCCCCTGTGGGAATCGAACCCACAACCCTGGCATTGCAAGTGCCATGCTCGACCAACTGAGCCACATGGGACCACTGCTGAGCTCTCAGCCTAACTGTTGTCTAAATTAACTTCTATGTGAACTTTCCCTGAGATAATAACAGCTTTTAACTTGCACTTCCTATGGCTGTCAGGAGATAAGCAGCTGCAATAAGACATGAAGTGAGTTCCCAATAAAGTAAGCAGGAGCTCCAGTGGAAGCAGAGCCAGGCAGACTCAGCAAACCAGTATACTTCAAAGAATACACTGCATTCTTCCTCTTAGAAACATAGCTCGGCTCTGGTCGTCAAAGAATCAGACCAGCGGTGGAAAATGCGCCTGAGAAGTTATCTTTACCTCAAAGCAAACCAAAGTCCATTCTTGAGAGGTGCCGCTTGAGTAGGGAATTTCAATATCTATTGAATAACCCAAGAAATATATCACAACGGCAATGTGGATTATAACCATGTTATAATGAGGTCAGTGATGTTACAGCTTGAGAGTAACCACGTTATAATCATGTCAGTGATGTTAAAGCTCTAGAGTAACCATGTTATAATGATGTCAGTAATGTTATAGCACTATAGTAACCATGTTATAATGATGTCAGTAATGTTATAGCACTATAGTAACCATGTTATAATGATGTCAGTGATGTTATAGCTCTAGAGTAACTATGTTATTATGTCAGTGATGTTACAGCTCTAGAGTAACCATGTTATAATGTCAGTGATGTTATAGCACTATAGTAACTATGTTATAATGATGTCAGTGATGTTATAGCACTAGAGTAACCATGTTATAATGTCAGTGATGTTATAGCACTATAGTAACCATGTTATGATGTCAGTGATGTTCTAGCTCTAGAGTAACCATGTTATGATGTCAGTGATGATATCGCTCTAGAGTAACCATGTTATTATGTCAGTGATGTTATAGCACTATAGTAACCATGTTATGATGATGTCAGTGATGTTCTAGCACTATAGTAACCATGTTATGATGTCAGTGATGTTATAGCACTATAGTAACCATGTTATAATGATGTCAGTGATGTTATAGCACTAGAGTAACCATGTTATAATGATGTCAGTGATGTTATAGCACTATAGTAACCATGTTATAATGATGTCAGTGATGTTATAGCACTATAGTAACCATGTTATAATATGTCAGTGATGTTTTAGCACTATAGTAACCATGTTATGATGTCAGTGCTTTTATAGCACTATAGTAACCATGTTATAATGATGTCAGTGATGTTATAGCTCTAGAGCAGTGGTTCCCAAGCTTTCTTCTGATTAAATTACATTTTCACAGAACAGCTTGTGGCAATTTCGATGAGGCTCTCTTGTTCAGATATTGGTAAGTGGACTGGAGGCAGGGCATTAAAGGGATAATGAATCCAGTTGTTTGTGTCATCCGTTTCGGGAAAGTACCTGCGTAATTGTGCACCCAACTCACTTAGGTGCTTCGATATATCACATTTGACATTGTCTATTAGATTGAGTTCATTTGCACACAAAAAAATCATACAATGATGGAAAGACCTGTGTGTTGTTCTTGTTAATGCAGACAGAGAAGAGCTCCAACTTCTTAATCATAGCCTCAATTTTGTCCCGCATATTGAATATAGTTGCGGAGAGTCCCTGTAATCCTAGATTCAGATCATTCAGGCGAGAAAAAACATCACCCAGATAGGCCAGTTGTGTGAGAAACTTGTCATCATGCAAGCGGTCAGACAAGTGAAAATGATGGTCAGCAAAGAAAACTTTAAGCTCGTCTCTCAATTCAAAACAACGTGTCAATACTTTGCCCCTTGATAACCAGCGCACTTCTGTATGTTGTAAAAGCGTTACATGGTCACTGCCCATATCATTACATAGTGCAGAAAATACACGAGAGTTCAGGGGCCTTGCTTTAACAAAGTTAACCATTTTCACTAGTGTCCAAAACATCTTTCAAGCTGTCAGGCATTCCCTTGGCAGCAAGAGCCTCTCGGTGGATGCTGCAGTGTACCCAAGTAGCGTCGGGAGCAACTGCTTGCACGCACGTTACTACTCCACTATGTCTCCCTGTCATGGCTTTTGCGCCATCAGTACAGATATCAACATGAGCAGCAGCTACGTTTGGCTCCATACGGACCGTTAGTGGAATTCCCGCGAGAGAGTAACGGTTAATGTGATTGGATGTTAATTATTTGACTAGGCTACCTGTATTTGACATTGTGTTGTTATTTCGCTGAACACTAGATGGTTTAATTGTATTTTTGGCAGTGAAACGAGGCTACTCAGGCAAGATAAAAAAACCTCACCCAAATGTATAGCCCCGTTGGAAAATATAAATGGACTGTTTGAAATTGTGAAGGGTAAAAAAAGACAAAATAATATATTTATTAATTATATATATATATTTTTTGAATGTGAATAAACAAAATATTTGGCGTACCCCTGACGGCATTGTGCGTACCCCAGTTTGGGAATACCTGCTCGAGAGTAACCATGTTATAATGATGTCAGTCACGTTACAGCTATAGAGTAACCATGTTATAATGATGTCAGTGATCTAGCTCTAGAGTAACCATGTTATAATGATGTCAGTGATGCTATAGCTCTATAGTAACCATGGTATAATGATATCAGTGATGTTACAGCTCTAGAGTAACCATGTTATAATGATGTCAGTGATGTTACAGCTCTAGAGTAACCATGTTATAATGATATCAGTGATGTTACAGCTCTAGAGTAACCATGTTATAATGATATCAGTGATGTTACAGCTCTAGAGTAACCATGTTATAATGATGTCAGTGATGCTATAGCTCTAGAGTAACCATGTTATAATGATATCAGTGATGTTACAGCTCTAGAGTAACCATGTTATAATGATGTCAGTGATGTTACAGCTCTAGAGTAACCATGTTATAATGATATCAGTGATGTTACAGCTCTAGAGTAACCATGTTATAATGATGTCAGTGATGTTACAGCTCTAGAGTAACCATGTTATAATGATATCAGTGATGTTACAGCTCTAGAGTAACCATGTTATAATGATATCAGTGATGTTACAGCTCTAGAGTAACCATGTTATAATGATGTCAGTGATGTTATAGCTCTAGAGTAACCATGTTATAATGATGTCAGTGATGTTATAGCTCTATAGTAACCATGTTATGGTGTCAGTGATGCTCTATAGTAACCATGATAATGTTTCAGTGAAATTATAGCTCTATAGTAACCATGTTATAATGACAGTGATGTTATAGCTCTATGGTAACCATGTTATAATGATGTCAGTGATGTTCTAGCTCTATAGTAACCATGTTATAATGACAGTGATGTTATAGCTCTATGGTAACCATGACTCTTGTCTTACCATCTTGGTGGAGCCACTGTACTCATTCTTCTCATTCATGTGGCACTCCCCATCATGGGGCTGGACCAGCCCCCCCAGCTTACCGTCCAAGGCCAGGTGAGGCACATCGTCTGTGGCAAACACCAGCAGGTGGAAGGCCTCCTTCCTCCAGCCTATCCTTTCCTGCACAGGGGAAAAGAGATGGTCACATCACTGAAAGTCTTAGAGACAACTAACTGGGGTCTAAAGTAGTCCCCTCCATAGTAGGCTATGTATAAATGCACAGGGGATAAGTCCATGAGCTCAAAACAGATGTGAACATGCAGGCTTAATAACAAAAAAGAGGCGTGTTCCTCAACTGATCCTAGATAGTTATTGAGAAATTGTTTATAGAATTTATTTGAGATGTAACTGTTCTAGAGTTTGTAAAAGACCTTGGCACAACAACACAAACTCTCAGCTATACAGAGAGTAACAGTTCCAGGCCCTATAAAACAATATCACTTCATTAAGACCAGGAAATGAAAACCCTATCACTTTCCACCAGCTTGACAACCACTGACCCACAGATAAACAAGGAGAGTAACACAAGTGTTTTATCCAGAACAAGGCCATTGTCAACGGGAAGCAGAGGCCAACAAAAGAGTACAGAGGCAGAGAGTGCATTAGTCTCAACACAGTGATGAGTAATGGCATGACACTAAACAAACCTGACCTTTCACCAGTGTGTAGGCATATAAAGGCACCCATGTGACGCCCAGCTCAGTACATTATGTGCCACAGTATACAATAGAAAGAGATGTGAGTTGGCAGTTGAGTCTTTTTGAATAACATGGTAGCATGCTAGATACATTCCTGTCATATTCAGCTATGCCATACTTCAAATGTGTTTTGGATGGAGTTGTAGTTCAGCATGTAGTTCAGCATGTGGGACATGTTACCATGCCCATTTGCTATTTACATTCCTTGAAGGGAACCCCTTGGTTTTTTTTTTACAGGGGAACAAAGAGGCACATATAGCTGAATATTATTCAATTGGTCAACAATGCAAATTATTCATCATTCACAGTAAGTGAAACAAAGATATCAAAAAAGTTTTGACCAACCACCAAACTGTCCAATCCAAGGTGCCACATCCAATTACATGGTAGAGCTGGGAGGGAAGGGAGTAATTCTCTTCCAGTAAAAACCATTAACTCCTGTTCAGACAACAGCCCAACACTGGGATATGACTGGGCCTGTTTCTCTCCTTATTTAAACAGCTGCACCAGACTACAATTCCTGTTCAACCCCCTGGTCAATAGTGTTTGTGGCTTGTGTTCAATAGGCCAACAGTGAAAAAAAACTAGCCGGGAAAAGGAAGGAACTACCTAGACTTGTGCAATAAGAAATGCTAATTTTAGTTTTCCATTGTGTGTGCTAATGAACACTACCAGGGCCTAAATCCATCATGTTTGCCTGACTGACAGCTCACAGGAAAAAAACTAAAAGGACTTAACTTACAGCAGATCTGGTCCTGATTGGTTAGGGTTAGGTCAGGGTTAACGTTAGGGTCAGGGTTATAAGTTGACATGCCAGTCAGTCACGTCCCTTTAGTCGCACCATGGCCTCAGCTCACCTTACAGACGGCAGCCTGCAGGATGGCATCGAAGCCGCCCTCCGGAGCGTCCCTGTTGCGAGACACCATCTGTTTCTGCACTTCCTCGTTGAAGCGATCCACTTTGTCAGTCAAGGAGAGGAGGTGGCGGAACCCGAAGGAGGGGACACAGCTGGGGAACAGTTTGTATCTGTGCAGAGAGAAAGTTTTAAATAAAATGGTTAACTACATAGAGGATGCTATGCATGTAACAGACCTGGCATTGTTTTTGTGCGTTTGATTGAGCTTGTCTGTCCCAAATGGAACCAATTAAATGGTCCCAAAAGTGCCAACCCTGCCCATCTGGCACATCCACACAGGCTCTCCTTCAGGCAAACTATTTGAAATACTGTTTCAACCTAGGTCTGTTGGCTACATTGAGGATGTGTACGTAATGTAAATAAAACAGTTTCCCCAAGAGGAAGACCTCGGGGACATTCTAACACACCCTTCATCCTGGAGGAAACACAGATCCTGAATTTGAGTCATTTGTATAGCTTGTATTTGCAAGGGGAGAGGGCAGGGCTGTGTTAAGGACGAGAGGCCCAGATGTTATGATCTGTCCTCTGCCCCTTTAATATTTTCCAGCAGTACTGGATCTTTGACTATGACACACACAGTCCACACGCAGGACCCAGGGAATAACCTAGTTGGGAAGTGATGTGTGATGATGTCAGTAAGTTAGTGCAGCGTTATCTCACCTCCGGGGAAAATGTGGTGTGTGTGATGTGTAGGCGGCTGCTTTTCAACCTCATGTTTTATTCTGGTCCCTTTCAGCCTGCCATCATCATCCACGACAAGCCTCAGCATCACTAACCCTACAGTATGAGGACAGTGTCCATTTTGTGTCTGTTGGTGACAGTTTCTTAGGAAAATAGAAATCTTCACTTGCATAGCAAAAACCACAAAGTCACAACATGGACCCAAAATCCTCATTTTTGATTCTCAAACCTACACCAAAACCATGCTACTGTAAGTCAGTAGTAGTAGTGCCCTTTCTGAGTCCTCACCCATTGCAGGGGTTGTCCTGGTACTTGTGGGCCGTGTAGGAGAAGGGGGACATGTTCTTGTCGACAAAGGATCCAAAGCCCAGTCTGAAGTTGCTGGTGAGTTTCCTCATCTCATCGGCCAGTTTGGTGCCCAGGTTCCTGATGGTGTCCAGGTCGTCCTTCATGGACAGAGACAGGTCCATCAGGTAGTACAGGTCCACTGGGTAGTCCTCCACTTGACGCACCTGCACTTTGAATGACGTCTGGTCACCTTGTGGGAGGGGATATGGATAACGTGTCATTGCTTTAATAGGCTGATAAATCAATCAGCACCCAAATTGTTCTGCTAGGTTGTCTTTTAATGTTTTTTTTTTGTTTTCAATATAATATTTTGTTCTACATACAGCTCAGGACTCTCCAAATCCTTAGGTTCAAACTCTATTGCCTTGGCAGCACATTGTGGTCTGAGATGGTGGACTAGGCGTACCTTATATTGCATGTAAAGTGATTTCATGCCATACATGAAACAAACAGACTGGACTACTAGGCTAGGACTGGAGGATTACCTGGTCGGAGACTGAGGGAGATCTTCTGGGGCATGATCTGGATGACATCATACTGGGTAGGCCCGGAGCCTTTGGAGCTGAGGGGTTCGCTCTTCACTACCGTGGTGCTGCTACTGGGACTCTCCATATGATGGGCTTCACAGCCCCTCTTCTGCAGGTTCTGACGCAGGTCACACCGCGACGTCAGGGTCCTCACACTGCCAAACTTCTGACGGAAGAACAAAACAAATAGCACCTGTCATCCAGTGTAGAGTTAGTACACACGGGTCTGACTCAGCCCTGGCTTCAGTTGAGTATGGTAAGGGAAAATAGAGGAGGGGGGAATCTTTTATCTTCTTCTTTTAGTTCTAGGTCCTCCATAACAGGAGGTATGGAGACACTCCACTATAAACAGAGACCAACCATGGTTCCAGAACTGCACTGGTACACTGACATGTTTTGGCTCTTTGAAACAACATGCCATCATCACTCCTGAGTTTATAGAATATTACACAACCATATGAGAGTCCTCACCTCACTCAGCCAGCTATTGGGTTCAGTATGTCACATTTAGAAATGTAGTGTGAGGATTACTACTGTCACCACGTGGTGCATCATAAACCCAACAAGTTGGAGGAATGTGGAACGTGCCCTACCTCTTGCGCACACCAGGCACAGCTTGGATGGATGATGAGGCATTCTTCACAAGACATAGCGCTGCCACTCATACACACATTCAGACCTGAAAGTAGAACAAGTCAAAGTAGCCAACATTGTTCCAGAGATTCTATTTGATCATTCATGACATTTGATTACCAGCCAATGAAACTCAGGACATATGTAATACAGTCACAGCCTAATAAACGATGTTATGCAATTGCCTACTATTTGACACATTATATTCAGTTTGATTCGTGCTAAAGCGCGCAGGTAGGATATGGCAAATTACAATTAAGTCTTGAATTAATGCAACATGACAATAATCTCAAACATTTCAAAGAGAAAGACTGATAACTAAATAACGTTACCCTTTTGTGGTCTTCTAGTGTAAATGGCAACATTGTTGCAGGAATTTGCGGCTACTGTAACAACTGGCCAGATGTTAATACACTTATCGTGTGATTGCCTTCTAAAACGAAAACTAGTCAGCACTTTCCCGTTGAATACTGCCATTATAGGCCATTACAAGACAAGTTTCGCGAAAACTGTGTATCAAAGCATTTAAGAAAAACGTTCTTACCTTGTGCATCATTGTGAATAAATATTTCCAGAATCATGCAGCCAAGAGCTGTACGGTACAACTGCCACGGGTTCCACATCATTTCCTCGTATTGGACCGTTATTCAAAAGTCTCGTTTCGATAGGTTTTCTGGAACGTTTGTGGCACTAAAGTGTACAGTCGAGCCTTTCGATAGATCCACGTTGTCCTCTCCGTCGGTGCAGAGTAGTGAACAAGTCTTTGTCACATTTAAACTCCGGCAAAGCGAATTGACCCGATAATGTTACGCGCCCTCTAAACAAACATTACAATTCATTGTCCCTCAGAAGTATTCCACATAAGAGAAACAAAACTATATTTTTTAAATACTGAGTTCAGAGTCAAGAGCTGTGATTTTTGCAAATAGTTATGCAGAGCCAGCCTATCATGTTGTCCGTAGTTCACCCATAGCCGACATCCTTGGTTCTTGTTTTCCAATACTTCTCCATCCGTTATAAACCCTTATTTGGTGTGTAACAATTCCCTTGATAAAATGAAATGTAGGTAGAAGTTTGGCCTAAATGTAGAATAGAATTCCATGTCACTAGAATAACTTCTCCCTACCTAACAAGTTTGTTCTTCAGTCCCCTGTTGTGTTCAACGCGTCGCCAGTTGGAGTCTCCGCCCACTTGCCGCTGGTGGGTTGAGTCTCCGCCCATTTCCAAAGGGGGGGGGGGGGGGGGGGGGGGCTATCCGTTAACCCTTTTGACTATCTTAACCCTGTTGTCTATCTCCATCAGACTCGCTCAGGACACAGGTTAATTAAAATATCAAAACGAACTCTGAACCAGCTATATTATTTTGGATAGGTCGAAACATTCATGGACATTTAGCCAGATAGCTTGCTAATTTCTCATTGAATATACAAATTGGGTTGTTATTTTACCTAAAATGTAAAAAGTATTTTTGGGGAATTCTCTACTCCTACAATTAATCCACACCTCGTTAGTTTCTAGTAATCTCTTGTAGTTGTCCTCTTCTTCTTCTGTGGATTTTATATGGCGGTTGGCAACCAACTTTAAGTTGCATTACTGCAACCAACTGGACTGGAGTGTGAATCTCAATCATCTTTCAATCACCCACATTGGTATATGGTCATAAAAACAATGAGGAGATGGGAAACACAGTGCTTCAAGTGTCTCAAATAGAACCAAGATCTATTTTAGTGCCTGGCTATGCAGACGCTCGTTGACATGCGAGAGCAGTTAGGATGACATTTTTTAATAAAAGCCCATTCATGCTCAATCTGAAAATGTGGTCGGACGCTCCGTATGGAGGGTGTAATGCAATTGCATAGCCTCCAGAGGCATGCAGAGGTCAAATTCAGCTCCGTACCGCATTGCCTTGCGCCTGTCCTTTGCCTTGCGCCTGTCCTTTGCCTTGCGCCTGTCCTTTGTGACAATGCGGAGGGCTCCGTATATAGTGCATTTGAAAAGTACTCAGACCCCTTGACTTTTTCCACATTTTGTTACATTACTGCCTTATTCTAAACATTTTTTTTTTAAATTCCCTCATCAATCTACACACAATACCCCATAATGACAAAGCGAAAACAGGTTTTTAGAAATTTTTGCAAATGTATAAAAACAATTAAACAGAAATACCTTATTTACATAGGTATTCAGACCCTTTGCTATGAGACTAATAATTTAAATAATTTTAGAATAAGGCTGTAACGTAAGAAAATGTGGAAAAAGTCAAAGGGCCTGAATACTTCTAAATGCACTATATACGGAGCCCTCCGCATTGTCACAAAAATTGAGCTCAGGTGCATCCTGTTTCCATTAATCATCCATGAGATGTTTCTACAACATGATTGGCGTCCACCTGTGGTAAATTCAATTGATTGGGCATGAATTGGAGAGGCACACACCTGTCTATATAAGGTTCCACAGTTGACAGTGCATGTCAGAGCAAAAACCAAGCCACGAGGTTGAAGGAATTGTCCGTAGAGCTCCGAGACACGATTGTGTCAAGGCACAGATCTGGGGAAGGGTACCAAACCATTTCTGCAGCATTGAAGGTCCCCAAGAACACAGTGGCCTCCATCATTCTTAGATGGAAGTAGATTGGAACCACCAAGACTCTTTGAGGAGCTGGTTGGCCGGCCAAACGGAACAATCGAGGGAGAAGGGCCTTGGTCAGGGAGGTGACCAAGAACCCGATGGTCACTCTAACAGAGCTCCAGAGTTCCTCTGTGGAGATGAGAGAATCTTCCAGAAGGACAACCATCTCTGCAGCCGCTCCACCAATCAGGCCTTTATGGTGGAAGGAAGCCACTCCTCAGTAAAAGGCACTTGACAGCCTGCTTGGAGTTTGCCAAAAGGCACCTAAAGACTCAGACCATGAGAAACAAGATTCTCTGGTCTGACGAACCCAAGATTGAACTCTTTGGCCTGAATGCCAAGCGCCATATCTAGAGGAAACCTGGCATGATCCCTACAGTGATGCATGATGGTGGCAGAATCTTGCTGTGGGGATATTTTTCAGCGGCAGGGACTGGGAGACAAGTAAGGATCGAGGAAAAGATTAATGGAGCAAAGTACAGAGAGATCCTTGATGAAAACCTGCTCCAGAGCACTCAGGACCTCAGATTGGGGCAAAGGTTCACCTTCCAACAGGACAACGACCTTAAGCACACAGCCAAGACAACACAGGAGTGGCTTCGGGACAAGTCTCTGAATGTCCTTGAGTGGCCCAGCCAGAGCCAGGACTTGAACCTGATCGAACATCTCTAGAGAGACCTGAAAATAGCTGTGCAGCGATGTTCCCCATCCAACCTGACAGAGCTTGAGAGGATCTGCAGAGAAGAATGGAAGAAACTCCCCAAATACAAGTGTGTCAAGCTTGTAGCGTCCTACCCAAAAGACTCCAGGCTGTAATTGCTGCCAAATATGCTTCAATAAAGTACTGAGTAAAGGGTCTGAATACTTATGTAAGTGTAAAAACCCAAATTTGTTACAATGCGGAAGGCTCCGTTTACAGTGCATTCAGAAGTATTCAGACCCCTTGACTTTTTCCACATTTTGTTACGTTACAGCCTTATTCTAAAATATATATTTTTAATTCTAAAAACTTGTTTTTGCTTTGTCATTATGGGGTATTGTGTGTAGATTGACAAGGGAAAAAAACAATTTAATACATTTTAGCATAAGGCTGTAAAGTAACACAATGTGGAAAAAGTCAAGGGGTCTGAATACTTTCAGAATGCACTGTATAAGATCCAATCTATGCTTGATCTGACAATGTGGTTGGAGCCTCCATATGGATGGTGTGACGCAATAGCGAAGCCTCCGGAGGCACGCAGAGGCCAATTGAGCTCCAATCCGCATCGCCATGCGCTTCTCAAATTTTGTAACATTGCGGAGGGCTCCATATAGCTCCGCATTGACATGATTGATTGATGGTAGGTGAGGGCAGGAGGTCCTGTATAAACACAAACTCACTTCCTTGACAACTTCCACGCTGCTCTGTGAAACGTAAGAAGTATAAATGCTCTGCAGAGGCCGTATCACTGTAAATGTTGCACGGCCAATGCAGACTCCGGGTTGACCATGCAGGGCCTTTAACATGTATGTGTAAAATTATTTTGCAAGGCTGATGCACACAACGCAGCCGGTGTGATCAGCATGTAACACACCTGTCAAACTCATAGGGCCGAGTGTCTCTGGGTTTTCGCTCATCCCTTGTACTTGATTGATTAATTAAGGTCACTAATTAGTAAGGAACTCCCCTCACCTGGTTGTCTAGGTCTTAAATGAAAGGAAAAACCAAAAACCAGCAGCCTCTTGGCCCTCCATGGAATGAGTTTGACAACCCTGCTTTAACACATTGCATTGAAACCTTGGTAGCTGACACACAAATTCATGATATTGACCTACAATAGTCAACAAAGAATAGGCAATATGCTACTGTAACAGCAGTAAGGTCACCATACATTTTACATTTAGGGCTGTGACTGCCATTTGAGGAAATAGGCTTATTGAGGATATTGAATTAGGCTCTTGGCCCAGTCTATTGATGGTATAAAGTGAGAATTAAGCTATACAGTATAGTGTCTTCCACAAAAACTGTCTCTGCTTAGTCAATATATAACCTAATTGCCTAATGAGCACAGACAGCAGTCATGTGATGTGATCTCTTAAGTAATACAATAGAGCGTGTGTACAGTGAATCCTCATTATCCAGGGAGCGCATGTAATCAGCACCCCTTTTACATATGCATTGATACCTCAACGGTTCACACCTCACTAAATGGCTCAGTCGAATATTTAGTCAAGTATTCGGTGATCAACAAAAACCTGGAAGCTTGCGCCACCAGCTGGCCACAAACAGAGACATGCGAGAACATACACGATGATGAGAGATGTGCAGGGGAGAAAGTAAGGCATACTGGTAAAACAGCCTATCATGATAAATAAAACAAAATGTCAAGAAAACTGTAGGCTATTACACCATTATTAATCATTGCTGCATGTCAGAGGCGTGAAAAATTAGGGAATGGACTTGAAAACAGGTGGTATAGCCTGCGTACCATAGTAAACTAAACATATTGGATGAGTTGCTTACCTCATTCAAATTAATCAAAATTGACAATAAATATAGTAACCTGTGTTTAAAAATAAAGGACGTGCTTATCGTGTCAGCAGGTCAGAGGTCATGTCTACGATGGTCTTGAGGGGCAGGCTGCTGAGGAACCCCTGCTGCTTGGCCCTCAGCTCCAGCAGGGCATCTATGATCCTCTGCTTCCCCGCCTCGGGGTGGCGCTCTGACAGCCGGGCCATCAGCGTATTGAAGCTGCCCATGGTGGTCCTCTTTTGGAGGCTGAGCTGCAGGGGCTGGAGAGAGAAACGCCAGATGAGAACAGAGATCAAAGACATGGGAGAGAGACAAGGATTATGGACAAATCAAATTGGGAGCAATCCACGCATTGCAACATATTGAAAACAAAGAATATTTATATCTACAATCCCTGATTACAAACCAAAACAATAACAAAACTGTAGAGAAACGTTCTACCATTGGTAGGAAGAGTCCTGTCCCCCTAACCTTCAGTCTAGTGGTAGTCTAGGTGTTGTTGCTCTTGTAGTCTTGGGGGCCTGGGGCGTCTCCAGAGAGCCCTGTCTTTGTGCTGGCTGTGGGACCTGACTGCTGCTGTTGGGTTTGAAAACATTGACATGTAGTCCATTCATTCATGTGGAGGGATAAAGCCCTTGTAATACAAAAGTCTTCCTGCTATTGATCTAGTTGTAATTATGTTGAAATCTTTGTGTAACAACAGTTATGTAGTTTCAGTCTACAGGGTCACTGTGGTTTTATTTTACCTGAGGTTGTTGCTCACTTCAGATGCCTGATAGTTCTCAAACCAGAGCATTACTTCTCCCTGTAAAATCGGACAGACAGTTCACTTTTATTAGGATCTGCTGCTCTCTCGTGGCCACATTACTCACACTTTCCCAATTCCATTCTTTGCTTGATTCCTCACATCCTATCTCCTTGCTTCCTTTCAAACAGAATTGGAGAAGAAGGCCAAAGGGGAGGGACCTTGGACCTTCTCCAAAACAGTTGATGCAATGGATGCAAGGAATTGAGAAAAGATGAATTGAGTAAGAGACATTGTCTCATACTGAGGCTTACCTCCGTTACATCACAGGGTAGGTCTGTGACGCATAGAAAGGAGCTCTGATCCTTCTCCTTTTCTCTAATGACTCTTAAAGAAAAATATCAATTCATGTTTATAAACACTTCTTATGAACATGTTGTGTTTGTGTTATGAATGTGTTATGAAGTCCTTATGTACCTACCAATAGGTAGTGTTACCGAAACATCAAATTCAGCTATATTCAGTCAAATACTGAACTATGACCCAATCCCAAACGATGCACTTTGAAACACTTGAAACTCAAACATCTGTGAATGGAAAATCTTCTGTCCGTCATGCAGCTTTTTCCACTACCCAATACTTGCCATTTTCACCCTCCTCCATGACCACAGCCAGACCTCCTTCCTTCAGTGCCCCACCTTCAGGCCCAAGGTCCTCCTCTGCCTTGTACCATGCCTCGCTGGAGTTGTGGTCTTTGGTTCCACCTGTTGAGTGTGAGAGTTAGTCAATCCAGGTGGATCTGAACCTGCTCTGAGAACACTGTGGAACACTATAGTGCAACGCATTGCATGTTTATTCATTCAACATGTCCATGGATGGATGAATGAATAGGTGTCATTACCTGGCCCCCTGGTTGTCCACAGGCTGCTTTGGGAGGAGGATGACCGCCTTCCCAGACCTGCTTCCCTCAGTCTTCGGGTGGACCACTGGACCTTTCCTCCTATAGCACTCTCCTGGCCAACCATCCCATCATCCTGTTCCATCCTGTCCCAAGGACCGATGAAAGAGACTGGGACACCAGTCTGTTTAACTCTCCCTCTTCTTCGCCACCTACACTGACGTCCTCTACGCGAATATCCCCTACCTGCAACTGCTGGGATCTCCATCTGAGGCACTGGAGGATAGAAAGAAAAACATTTCAACAACAGCCAACTCGATTCATTTATTGATTTATTTATTCAGCCATTCCTTCTTTAATTCATTAATATACCTACCCAGACAGAGCATTTCCCAAAGACTCTGCAATTATCTGACTGCATAGTATAAACCTAAATGTACTGAGAGGAAGGAGGGGTACTAGAGGGTGCTCACCTGTTGGGTGGATGTAGCTGGTCCCCGAGGTGATCCTCTGGGAGTCGACAGACAGGGGTCTGAGCTGGTCCAGGGGTACCCGACCGGACCTGTCTCATCTCTCTGTCATCCACCTTCAGGACCTGCAGCACCTTCACCTCTTTTTTCAGAGTCTGGTGTGCACTGAGACTCTCTCGGAACCAACCGGACTGATCCATCTTGGTTTGGCCTAGTGGGGGTGTCTCGTTTGAATCAGGTGTCCCCTCATTACTTGCTTTATACATGAGAACAATCCCATCCTATTCCATAACACTGTGATAGTTAACATTGTTATTCGCTGGCTCGTACCTCGAGGCCTCCTCCTCATTAGCTAGGATCCCGGGGAAGTTATCGTAAGTCCAATCACAGTACTCGCTGCAGTCTCCTGTGCAGGAAGACACTATACTGCCTTCAGGTGGTGCCGCCTCCTCTGCTCCCCTGGGCTGCTCAGTGCTTCCCCTGGTGACCACGAGTGACAGTGAGTCGCCACAGTCTGGCTCCGCTGACTGGCTGGTGTTGATGCTGGTGTTGGTGGTGTTGTTACACAGTGGCGCAACTTTCACTGGGGATGGGTCCCCCCCAGGTTTTATCAATGGAATGTGATACAAACGAGGCAATGGTGTGCTTTAGGACCATGCGGACGCCTCCGAGCGATCGGGTAGGCTGTTTGGAGTGTTTATCTGACATACATTTTTATAATAATAATAATAATAATAATGTCTCCCCACTTCTAAAACCAAAGTTGCACCCCTGTTGTTACACTCAGTGCAGTCCATCCTAGTGCTGTTGAAACTATAGTACTCTGGAGGAGTCTCCTGGTCCAACATGGGGAAGTCTGCCATCTGGTCGTGCATGGACATGGAGATGACCATGGACTCATATTGGTCATTGATGGCAGACAGGCTCTGCATTTCCAGCTCCATATCCAGAGAGAAGCAGCCTGGGCTGACGGGTCCTTACACACCATCAAACTACTGCTGTTGCCATCCTGCCACCCTCCTTTCTCCCACAGCTGAGACAGCAGCTGGACCTAGGTGCAGTGCCCCTCCTGTTGGCCTGGAGAATCCTCTGTGGCTCCAATATGGCCGCCACTGGTATCACCACAGGCTGACTGGAAGCTGTTCTGTAGGCTGACTAGACAGCCCACTGCTGGGGTAGTGGAGGGCTGCTGAGGCTGACAGGCCCTAAACTGCAGCATTATTCCTGCTGCCAACTGGTGGTAGACTTGGACTGACTGGACTCCTCCGTGCCCTGAACAGTTGAACAGATTTAGATCCTCTTTCATGTTGTTAGGAAGAAGAATAAAATAACATGGTTGTATCAAAATAAAGAAACAATGAAGCTGAAGCAAAACAACTTTGAAGCTGTGGTGATGAAACCAATGTCCCTTCGTGGGATTAATAAAGTCCTCTTCCAACTCCTACTACTAGAACTACTACCGCTACTACAACTACTACTACTGCTACAACTACTACTACTACTACTACTACTACTACTACTACTGCTACTACAACTACTACTTCTACTACTGTCTACTACTGTCTACTACTACTACTACTACTTCTACTACTACTACTATCTATTACTACTACTACTACTACTACTACTGTCTACTACTACTACTACTTCTACTACTGTCTACTACTACTACTGTCTACTACTACTACTACTACTACTACTACTACTATTAATGTCTACTACTACTATTACTATTTCTACTACTACTGCTGCTACTACCACTTCTCCTCCTACCACTCCTCTCCTCCTACCACTACTACTGTATATTACTACTACTACTACCGCTACTACTACTACTACTACTGTCTACTACTACTACTACTACTATTTCTACTACTGTCTACTACTACTACTACTACTACTACTGCTACTACTACTCCTCCTACTCCTCCCCCCCACTCCTCCTACTACTACTTCTCCTCCCCTTCCCCTCCTACTACTACTCCTCCTACTCCTCCCCCTCCCCTCCTACTCCTCCTACTCCTCCCCCTCCTACTACTACTTCTCCTCCCCTTCCCCTCCTACTCCTCCTACTCCTCCTCCCCCTCCCACTACTACTTCTCCTCCCCCTCCTACTACTACTTCTCCTCCCCCTCCCACTACTACTTCTCCTCCTCCCCCTCCTACTACTACTTCTCCTCCCCCTCCCCTCCTACTACTACTTCTCCTCCTCCCCCTCCTCCCCTCCTACTACTACTCCTCCTACTCCTCCCCCTCCTACTACTACTCCTCCTCCCCTTCCCCTCCTACTACTACTCCTCCTACTCCTCCCCCTCCACTACTACTCCTCCCCACCTACCTACTACATCTCCTCCCTCCTCCTACTACTACTTCTCCTCCCCCTCCTACTACTACTTCTCCTCCCCCTCCCACTACTACTTCTCCTCCTCCCCCTCCTACTCCTCCTTCTCCTCCCCCTCCTCCTACTACTACTTCTCCTCCCCTTCCCCTCCTACTACTACTCCTCCTACTCCTCCCCCTCCTACTACTACTTCTCCTCCCCCTCCTACTACTACTTCTCCTCCCCCTCCCACTACTACTTCTCCTCCTCCCCCTCCTACTACTACTTCTCCTCCCCCTCCCCTCCTACTACTACTTCTCCTCCCCCTCCTCCCCTCCTACTACTACTTCTCCTCCCCCTCCCCTCCTACTACTACTCCTCCTACTCCTCCCCCTCCCACTACTACTTCTCCTCCCCTTCCCCTCCTACTCCTCCTACTCCTCCTCCCCCTCCCACTACTACTTCTCCTCCCCCTCCCACTACTACTTCTCCTCCTCCCCCTCCTACTATTACTTCTCCTCCCCTTCCCCTCCTACTACTACTTCTCCTCCCCCTCCTCCCCTCCTACTACTACTTCTCCTCCCCCTCCTCCCCTCCTACTACTACTTCTCCTCCCCCTCCCCTCCTACTACTACTTCTCCTCCCCTTCCCCTCCTACTACTACTCCTCCTACTCCTCCCCCTCCTACTACTACTTCTCCTCCCCTTCCCCTCCTACTCCTCCTACTCCTCCTCCCCCTCCCACTACTTCTCCTCCTCCTCCTCCTACTACTACTTCTCCTCCCCTTCCCCTCCTACTACTACTCCTCCTACTCCTCCCCCTCCTACTACTACTTCTCCTCCCCCTCCCACTACTACTTCTCCTCCTCCCCCTCCTACTACTACTTCTCCTCCCCCTCCCCTCCTACTACTACTTCTCCTCCTCCCCCTCCTACTACTACTTCTCCTCCCCCTCCCACTACTACTTCTCCTCCTCCCCCTCCTACTACTTCTCCTCCCCCTCCCACTACTACTTCTCCTCCTCCCCCTCCTACTACTACTTCTCCTCCCCCTCCCCTCCTACTACTACTTCTCCTCCCCCTCCTACTACTACTTCTCCTCCCCTTCCCCTCCTACTACTACTCCTCCTACTCCTCCCCCTCCTACTACTACTTCTCCTCCCCTTCCCCTCCTACTCCTCCTACTCCTCCTCCCCCTCCCACTACTACTTCTCCTCCCCTTCCCCTCCTACTACTACTCCTCCTACTCCTCCCCCTCCTACTCCTCCTACTCCTCCCCCTCCCACTACTACTTCTCCTCCCCCTCCTACTACTACTCCTCCTCCCCCTCCTACTACTACTTCTCCTCCCCCTCCCCTCCTACTACTACTCCTCCTACTCCTCCCCCTCCTACTACTACTTCTCCTCCCCCTCCCCTCCTACTACTACTCCTCCTACTCCTCCCCCTCCTACTACTACTTCTCCTCCTCCCCCTCCTACTACTACTTCTCCTCCTCCCCCTCCTACTACTACTTCTCCTCCCCTTCCCCTCCTACTACTACTTCTCCTCCCCCTCCCACTACTTCTCCTCCTCCCCCTCCTACTACTACTTCTCCTCCTCCCCCTCCTACTACTACTTCTCCTCCCCCTCCCCTCCTACTACTACTTCTCCTCCCCTTCCCCTCCTACTACTACTCCTCCTACTCCTCCCCCTCCTACTACTACTTCTCCTCCCCCTCCTACTACTACTTCTCCTCCTCCCCCTCCTACTACTACTTCTCCTCCCCCTCCCCTCCTACTACTACTTCTCCTCCCCCTCCTCCCCTCCTACTACTACTCCTCCTACTCCTCCCCCTCCTACTACTACTTCTCCTCCCCCTCCCACTACTACTTCTCCTCCCCCTCCTACTACTACTTCTCCTCCCCCTCCCACTACTACTTCTCCTCCTCCCCCTCCTACTCCTCCTTCTCCTCCCCCTCCTCCTACTACTACTTCTCCTCCCCTTCCCCTCCTACTACTACTCCTCCTACTCCTCCCCCTCCTACTACTACTTCTCCTCCTCCCCCTCCTACTACTACTTCTCCTCCCCTTCCCCTCCTACTACTACTCCTCCTACTCCTCCCCCTCCTACTACTACTTCTCCTCCCCCTCCTACTACTACTTCTCCTCCCCCTCCCACTACTACTTCTCCTCCCCCTCCCCTCCTACTACTACTTCTCCTCCCCTTCCCCTCCTACTACTACTCCTCCTACTCCTCCCCCTCCTACTACTACTTCTCCTCCTCCCCCTCCTACTACTACTTCTCCTCCCCCTCCTACTACTACTTCTCCTCCTCCCCCTCCTACTACTACTTCTCCTCCCCCTCCTACTACTACTTCTCCTCCCCCTCCCACTACTACTTCTCCTCCCCCTCCCCTCCTACTACTACTCCTCCTACTCCTCCCCCTCCTCCTACTATTACTTCTCCTCCCCCCTACTAATCCTCCTCCTCCTAAAAAAGCAAATGTTATGTTATCAAATATAAACTGTTATAAAAGTATAAGAAAATGATTAATTGAGTAAAATATACAGAGTAATGTGAGTATGGTATGTAGGCTATTCTTCCTTAAGGATAATTCAACCTGGGTTAAAACACAAAATAGTTCAAAGTCAAGCAGAGCCATAACTCAAGCAGAGCCGTTATGTTTTACATAAACCAGTTGTCTGGCTACTTTTAGAGCAGGATGCCTCTGCAGAAACTGATGGAATACTCCTTCCTCTGTGGAGAAGAATGTTGAGGGGAAGGACAACTAATCAGTTGCTCAGTTTTTACTGAGTCTATAGTAAGTAGGCTATGTCAATATATTTAACATTTTACAGTCATTTGGTATCACTGGGTAGGGATTCTATACAACTGTTTTGTAAATCGACTGCCAAACTATAATGACACAAATGGGAGCTTTCGTGCTTGTGTTGCTCTGTAATACATTTCCTGGTCCCTGCTGTACTTTGTATAAACTTCCTGTCCTCTACAGGCAGGGATAAGTACCAACCCAGCAGCTTGGGGTCAGCTCCTGGAAACGGGTGACTTTCACCAGGTCAAACACAGACCTGTAACGTACAGAGTTAGGCCTACGCTGCATCCCGATTCTCCAAACTTCTCCCAAAATGTGCACTTGAACACTCCCTTCTTAGATTTAAAAGGATTGGAATGGTGTAAGTATTGGCTGGACAGAGTTTCCACCATTGTTAAATCCATGACAGGGAGTTTGCAAGTGCACACTTCTGGAGAAGGGTGGAGAAATGGGACGTACAAACAGACTATTTCATGTTCATCATTCTCTAATTATAGTACAGAGAAAGTGCTGGGACTGATAGACATGGTCTATACCTGTTGAGAAGGAATTTCCTGCCGTCCTCTATCAACAAAGACAGAGGGGCTGTATTGAGGTAAAGGAACTTAATGCATGTCATGTACCAAAGCAATGAGAGGGAGACTACATAAATGGGTTGGACATTATATTATTTATTTTGTATTAAAATGGCCTAGCTCAAGTTAAAAAGTGAACGTGCATTCCATTGGTTATGAGATTTGTGTTGTAAAAGGAACCATCCTTCTTGTGCTTATTACTTTGAATAGTGTGTTTTGAACATTTTGAAGCGATTCCCGTTGACTTACCAGCCAAGTTGTTCATTGCATTTTGAAACCCACGTTGGTTATAAGGTACAATATGTATCTGGATTATCCCTGATGCATAGGGGATCTGTGACATAGGCCTAACTGCAGTGGTACAGTTGGGGGTATACAGTCATGGCCAAAAGTTTTGAGAATGACACAAATATTAATGTTCACAAAGTCTGCTGCTTCAGTGTCTTCAGATATTTTTGTCAGATGTTACTATGGAATACTGAAGTATAATTACAAGCATTTCATAAGTGTCAAAGGCTTTTATTGACAATTACATGAAGTTGATGAAAAGAGTCAATATTTGCAGTGTTGACCCTTCTTTTTCAATAGCTCTGCAATCCGCCCCCACATGCTGTCAATTAACTTCTGGGCCAAATCCTGACTGATGGCAGCCCATTCTTGCATAATCAATGCTTGGAGTTTGTCAGAATTTGTGGGTTTTTGTTTGTCCACCTGCCTCTTGAGGATTGACCACAAGTTCTCAATGGGATTAAGGTCTGGGGAGTTTCCTGGCCATGGACCCAAAAGATCGATGTTTTGCTCCCCGAGCCACTTAGTTATCACTTTTGCCTTATGGCAAGGTGCTACATCATGCTGGAAAAGGCATTGTTCATCACCAAACTGTTCCTGGATGGTTGGGAGAAGTTGCTCTCGGAGGATGTGTTGGTACCATTCTTGGTACCAAGGATACTGGTCTCAGGATGCTTTACTGTTGGGATGACACAGGACTGATGGTAGCGCTCACCTTGTCTTCTCCGGACAAGCTTTTTTCCGGATGCCCCAAACAATCGGAAAGGGGATTTATCAGAGAAAATTACTTTACCCCAGTCCTCAGCAGTCCAATCCCTGTACCTTTTGCAGAATATCAGTCTGTCCTGATGTTTATCCTGGAGAGAAGTGGCTTCTTTGCTGCCCTTCTTGACACTAGGCCATCCTCCTCACTGTGCGTGCAGATGCTACCATTCCTGAGCAAGCTCTGTACTGGTGGTGCCCCGATCCCGCAGCTGAATCAACTTTAGGAGACGGTCCTGGCGCTTGCTGGACTTTCTTGGGCGCCCTAAAGCCTTCTTCACAACAATTGAACCACTCTCCTTGAAGTTCTTGATGGTCCGATAAATGGTTGATTTAGGTGCAATCTTACTGTCAGCAATATCCTTGCCTGTGAAGCCCTTTTTGTGCAAAGCAATGATGACAGCATGTGTTTCCTTGCAGGTGACCATGTTTGACAGAGGAAGAACAATAATTCCAAGCACCACCCTCCTTTTGAAGCTTCCAGTCTGTTATTCGAACTCAATCAGCATGACAGAGTGATCTCCAGCCTTGTTCTCGTCAACACTCACACCTGTGTTAACGAGAGAATCACTGACATGATGTCAGCTGGTCCTTTTGTGGCAGGGCTGAAATGCAGTGGAAATATTTTTGTGGGGGGATTCAGTTCATTTGCATGGCAAAGAGGGACTTTGCAATTAATTGCAATTCATCTGATCACTCTTCATAACATTTTGGAGTATATGCAAATTGCCATCATACAAACTGAGGCAGCAGACTTTGTGAAAATTAATATTTGTGTCATTCTCAAAGCTTTTGGCCACGACTGTACTCCTTATACCCATTTATTTTTCTGTGGGCATTGCATATACTCAATTCTTAATCCCCACTGATATGTATCAAAGTAGTGTAGTGGGGGTATATTCTGTAACAATTAATAGGGTTGATGGAAGTGATCGGAACATTTAGCTTAAAATGTTGCTAAACTCTTATTTATTCACATTTTACTCACAGCAATGTACACACGGCAGTAGGTCTATGTGTCATGATTCCAAAAATCTATTTGCGAGAAAACACCTTTCTAAAATGTGCACCACATGTGCACGCGGGTTTCATGGACAGAGATGTAATTATACGTTAAAAAGAGAGGGGATTTAAAGATGCAACAACTATTATGGTTTGCTAATATGATTAGGATAATGCCTTTAGGTGCTAGACAATAAAAAAAGTTGAAAGAAAACCAATAGAACAGAAGAACACATGAGTAAGTCCTTATAAAAATAATTGCCTCCACGTTTCTATGGTGGGATTTTGGCTATTGTCACGTCCTGACCAGCAGAGGGCGTAATGGTGTTAGTTTTGGTCAGGATGTGGCAGGGGTTTTGTGTGTGTGAATGGTTGTGTTGGTGATTGGGACTCCCAATTGAAGGCAGGTGTGTTGAGTTGCCTTTGATTGGGAGTCCTATATAGGAGTGTGTGTTTTTCTTTGGGGTTGTGGGTAGTTGTTCTTGCATTGTGTTTTGTGTGCCTGCAAGACTGTTCCTGTCGTGAGTATCATTGATTGCTTTTTCCCTGTGGATGCTTTACTTTTGTTTATTAAAAAACTATGAGTATCCACATACCCGCTGCGCCTTGGTCCATTTTTGAAGCCAGTTGTTACAGAACTACCCACCAAACCAGGACCAAGCGGCGGAAGAGGAAGGAGCAGCAGGAGTACAGCGTGATGGACCAATGGACTTGGGAACAGATCCTGGACGGAGAGGGACCATGGACTCAGGCTGGGGATTATCGCCTCCCGCAGTGGGAGATTGAAGCGGAGAGGCGCTATTACGAGGAGAGAGAGTGCAACGAGCGTGAGAGGCAGCCCCAAGATTTTTTTTGGGGGGGGGGCACCCGGGACAGTCGGTGGAGCTGAGGTCGGAACCAGAGCCAGTCGGGATGACATTAGAGGTGAGCGAGGGGTACGAGGCAGAGACTGTGACGGGGTTAATGGGGAAATTAAGAGAGATGAGAGAGCTGCTAGTGTGGTGCATAAAGTACGGCATTCGCCCTAATGAGCGTGTCGTGGGAATGATGTCACCTGAGGCAGCTCTTCATACTCGTCCTGAGGTGCGTGCTGGTTGTCTGGTAAAGACTGTGCCTGCGCCCAGAAACAGGCCTCCTGCATGTTTTCCCAGCCCTGCACGTCCTGTGCCTACGCCCAGAACCAGGCCTCCTGCATGTCTTCCCATCCTGGACAAGCCCGTGCCTTCTCCACGGACCAGTCCTCCAGTGGATCTCCCTATCCTGGTCAAGCCCATGTCTCCTCCATGGACCAGTCCTCCAGTGGGTCTCCCTATCCTGGTCAAGCCCGTGCCTCCTCCACGGACCAGTTCTCCAGTGGGTCTCTCCACCCTGGTCTCTCCTGTGCCACCTCCTCAAACCAGGCCTCCAGCGGGTCTTCCCAGACTGGTGAGTCCAGGGCCTGTGCCCAGAGCCAGGCCTCCTTTATGTCTCCCCAGCCTGGTGAATCCTGAGCCGGATCTGCCCGAGTGGCCCGCCGTGCCGGATCTGCCCGAGTGGCCCGCCGTGCCGGCCCAGCCCGAGTGGCCCGCCGGTCCTCCGGCCCAGCCCGAGTGGCCCGCCTGTCCTCCGGCCCAGCCAGAGTGGTCCGTCTGCCAGGGTCAGCCCGAGTAGCCCGTCTGCCCGGCGTAGCTATCGGCGCCACCGAAGTGGGCGACGCCGAAGGTGGAGCGAGGTCCACGTCCTGCACCTGAGCCACCTCCAGGAGAGGTGGGTTGGGGAGGGAGGGTGTAGCACAGTGCCGTCGTTGACGGCAGCCACCCTCCCTTCCCTCCCTTATTGTTTAGGGGAATATTTTTTGTTGTTTGGGGGTTTGTTTTTTTCTTTTAGGTGCATTCCGGGGTCTGCACCTTGAGGGGGGGGGTACTGTCACGTCCTGACCAGCAGAGGACGTAATGGTGTTAGTTTTGGTCAGGATGTGGCAGGGGTTTTGTGTGTGTGTGTGAATGGTTGTGTTGGTGATTGGGACTCCCAATTGAAGGCAGGTGTGTTGAGTTGCCTTTGATTGGGAGTCCTATATAGGAGTGTTTTTCTTTGGGGTTGTGGGTAGTTCTTGCATTGCGTTTTTTTTCTGCCTGCAAGACTGTTCCTGTCGTGAGTATCATTGATTGCTTTTTCCCTGTGGATGCTTTACTTTTGTTTATTAAAAAACTATGAGTATCCACATACCCGCTGCGCCTTGGTCCATTTTTGAAGACAGTTGTTACAGCTATAGGCTACTTTGAAGCAAGGTAAGACATGCCTCATAACAGGAAGTAAAACGTCCAGGTTTCGAACATTAAGGAACAGGAAAAATATAGCGACGCTAATGATAGGTCTAACAGTCTTCTGGTAGATGGAAAGGCTTTCCTAAAAACCTTCTCTATTAAATGTTAACTAACTACAAAGCTTATTAAATGTTAAACAACCTATTGAACGTTAACTAACTACAAAATAGTCTATGCCTACCTGTCAGAATGAAACCATGATTATTTGCATCAATCCAGTGGCTATTTCTTTTGCATATGCCATCTCATGCATACGCTACAGAAATGCAGCCAATCAAGTGCTAGGTGCTTGCACACTTGAATCAAAGGGTAACTACTCAAAAAAATTAAGAATGATTCGATTTTTCCCAGACCTCAAGTGGTCTCCTGATGTGGTTCAAGCCTTGTGTAGTCTTTAACATTCTGTATACTCCCATTGTCTTAAGGGTACATTTCACGTTCTGACCAGTAAAGGGGTTATTGTAGTTTGGTCAGGACGTGGCAGGGGGTGTTTGTTTTATGTGGTTCGGGGTTTGTTGGGCTATGTGTTTATATAGAGGGGTGTTTGTTTAGAGTGTTCCGGGGTTTTTGGTTTATGTTCTGTTAATATATTTCTATGTTCTGGTCTTTATATTTCTATGTTTAGGGTTTTTGATTGACCTTCAATTGGAGGCAGATGTTCCTCATTGCCTCTAATTGAAGGTCCTATGTATAGGGATGTTTTGCTATGGGGGTTTGTGGGTAGTTGTCTCCTGTTTAGTGTCTGAGCACCTGATAGGACTGTTAGTGTCGTTTGTTTTGTGATTTGTTTGTTTTTCCTTCTTCACATTAAAAAGATGAGTATACACGTTCCCGCTGCATTTTGGTCGGATCCTTACGACACCCGTAACAGTAAAAAATGACCTACCTTCACTAAACCGCTAAAATAGAGAAGCTTATATGAATTTTAACCCCAATCTATTTTGCATGAAGAAACAACCTGTCATTCATCACAAACCTTGTGAATATCTGGGTTTTCCCTCTTCACAATGCAGAAAGACTGCATTTAATCAGTTGATACCACTCGTTTTTATTACACACCTGTCATAATTGTTTTCTTTACTAAAGTAGAGGTTTATTATTATTATTGCTGAAGGTACTGCATAGGTGTAAACATTCATTTTTAGCAAGAGATAGCACTTTTATAGCCTAAGAAAGTAGCAGAAGTGTGCAGAAAGTAGTTTTGAATGCATTTTATTGAAGGGAAACAATAACAGTCTTGAACTTTATTGGCAACATAGTGATATATTCTTATATAATGTACAATGAGGAATTCAACTACAAAATACTAGTCTTCTACCATTTTTTTTAACCATTGCCCCCACCCAACAACAAGAAATAAGATAATAGATACGAAAGAAATACGTGAAAAAAATCAATCAACTCCAATTGACTCAAATTATGTCAATTAGCCTACCAGAAGCTTCTAAAGCCATGACATAATTTTCTGGAATTTTCCAAGCTGTTTAAAGGCACAGTCAACTTAGTGTATGTAAACTTCTGACCCACTGGAATTGTGATACTGTGAATTATAAGTGAAATAATCTGTCTGTAAACAATTGTTGGAAAAATGACTTGTGTCATGCACAAAGTAGATGTCCTAACCGACTTTCCAAAACTATAGTTTGTTAACAAGAAATTTGTGGAGTGGTTGAAAAATGAGTTTTAATGACTCCAACCGAAGTGTATGTGAACTTCCGACTTCAACTGTATTTATAAAAAAAATTGTTTTAATATATATTTTTTTTGCTAAGAACTGTTTTTGGGGGGGTGCCATGCTGCCAGTTGGGGAACCTTGATGTACAGTGTGCTTTTATTTTAATCAGCAAAAATATGGATGGAAACGGTATAAGAACAACATCTGGAAATGAAAGCTCTAGGAAAGCCAGGTTAGTTTGTTTGACCGACAGGTATTTCATATTTTCAGGAGGGGGAGCAGGTAACTGCCTAGTGGCGGCTATTCAGCAGCCTTGCAGTCAGCGGCGGTGGAGTGGCCGGACCAGGCTGTAATGCAGTCCAACAGTATGCTCTCGATGGTGTTCCTGTAGACCACTGTGAGGGCCCTCAGGGACAGGATGAATTTCTTCAGCCTCCTGAGGTTGAAGAGTCTGGTGTGTGTGTGAGTGTGTCTACTAGGTAAAGTCTGTTGTGCAATACAGGATTAAGTACAGTGTGACAGCTCCTTGAGAGAGATGAGGATTGGGTCTAATCAGGGGTTCATGTGAAGATCAACATCTCACTCTCTCTACCTACGTATGTTCCTGTATTCTACTCACTCGTATTTAAATCCAGCTAATAGACCACATTTTATTATTCGTTTTATTTCATGAAATAATACAAAAAATCTGCAGATAACCCAAAGAAAACACTTTGTGTTGTCCCAAACGCCAAGGCTTCAAATAGCCTATTTTAGTATCAAAAAGAGGAATCGCCTGTTACAATGTGACATCCACAGGAGGTTGGTGGCTCCTTAATTGGGGAGGACGGGTTCGTGATTATGGCTGGAGCTGAACACGTGGAATGGTATCAAATACATGGTTTCTATGTATTTGATGCCAATCCATTAGCGTTGTTCCAGCCATTATTATGACCTGTCCCTCCCCAGCAGCCTTCCCTCAGAGGGAAAGACGGCTCATAATCATTTATCAATGGAATGGCATCAAACCATGAGTTTGATGTATTTGATACCAAACCCCATTCCTCTCCAGCCATTACCACGAGCCCGTCCTCCCCAATTAAGTTACATTGTTAAAATGTTACAATAAAACATTCCTCTTCTTCTAAAACCAGGAACCACTCTGAGTCAGATTAGGGTGTGTCTCTTACCGCTCCTACTGCATTGAAAGCAGCAAACTGCAGTGAGTCCTGGCCCTGTGACTAAAACCTCTATGTGCATTAGCTGCCTGTCCCACATCTTGTTTTTCAGAGAGGGGATCAATAAGTCACTTTGGATGTAGTCATTAGCTGTCTGTATGGTCAAATGTATGTTGATGGACCGTCCATTTAGTTTGTGCACACTGTCATAAATTGCTCTCTGAGTGTTTTTCCGACCGTCTTTTCACCACATAATATGACTGTATAGAGGTGTGAGAAACAGGGGGTGATATTTGACTCTGACTCTGCTGATTGTGATTAGCGGGCCAGTTCTATTTGGCAAACCTGGGTTCAAATAGTATTTGAAATCTTTGAAATACTTTGAGCATTTGCTCTAGCTGACCTGTAGTGCCAGATGGGCTGGGTTTCGAGTTTTAGGGATATTCAGTTGGTGTATTAAGCCAGGCAAGCTCAATCGAGCACAGATAAAGTATTTGAAATTATTTCAAATACCATTTTAACCCAGGTCTACTATCTGGCCTGCATTAAGATTTCCAGGGAGGATTGAAGAGAGTGGGGCTGAAGGTTAAGTGGCTTTCTAAGAGTGGATGTTTCCACGGTGATGTGACATCTGATCAGACTCAATCTGATCAGTGCATCCTCAGTAAGTGGATCAAGTAGGGATCAGTGCTATATCATGATGGGGAGAGAGGGAGAGTGAGGGGACGGTGTGTGAGGGGGAGGGAAGACTTGCATTATTAGAAAGAGAGATTTACATGGAAGGAAGGTACGTACATTGATAGGACTTTGCTCATCAATTTCTGAAAATAAACTAGATTGTATTTATTCACCATTGAATTTGTGGTCTTATTTTTTGAGTACGCCTGGCTTACCACTGCAGTGATTATAGTCAACTGCCTTCTCAAGCAGGTTTTCCAAGAAAGTTTTAAAAAACTACCCCCTCATTCATCTATTTTACATACAAAAGTACAACTGTTCTTCCAATGTAGTTCACAGAGTGCTGTTGTCCAGGACCTCAGAGTGTATTTTGCATGCCCATACATCTGAGACATACATTTCATGCATTTTTCTATCTCGTATTGTTTGACCTCAAACTGGGGAATTGTTTTAGTGATGGAATTGTAAGCTGAACTAGTCTACTTTTGTGCACCCAAAACCTTCTTATTAATAATAAATGTATTCGGAACTGCCATTTCTTCCTTAACTATAGACTTATGAAGAAAGTTGTAGGCTAGTGTAACGGTATGTAGTGTATGTTATATAGGTCGTCGGTACTCTCCTTCAAGACGGAGGTGAAAATATATCATTGAAACTCGACGTCTTGACATACATAGCCTAACATCTGTGTCTAGATTTTGAAACAGAAGGATGAGAACCGAGAGTGTAGCAGAGTTGATTAAATAACATCAGTTATGACTGAGTGATGCTCCATTCCATCAGGGTAGGCAGACTCACAGTCAGCGACCCAAATGGCACCCTATGGGCCCTGGTTGAAAGCAGTGCACTAAATAGGGAATAGGGTGCCATTTGCGATGCTGACACAATGGGCTCTCCAGCCAACCCTACTAGCTGTCCAGATGCAGTTGATGTCAGGGCTGTGTGAGTCCCACTGGGGCCTTTAACAGCATTGAGAAGCACTCTTCTCTCTTTTCTCTGCCAATCGATGGAGATTCAGCGAGAGAGAGAGAGAGATGAAGAGATAGTGTGTGTGTGAGAGAAAGAGAGCAGCGAGCCAGACAAGTGATGGAGGGCCTACCCATCTCTGGCCCTGGCACACTTTGAGCTTTTAGAGAGCTCTGGAATACTGAAGAATAAAGAGCTGGACCGGTTCAGAGGGCCTCCATCAACAGTCAGTAGGTAGTGAACATACAGGCAAATGGATAAGATTCCACCAACCGCACCATTGAATGCACAGTGGTGGTGGAGGGAGCATATCAACAGAATAAAACTTCAAAAGGATATGTAGCTCTTGTTTAAAATGTAATCTCCCTTCTGAAGTATTCCTTACTGAAGTAGACCAGCTGTAGTTTGTGGTTGGTCTCTGTTGAAAAGGTAGTATTAGTAACAGAACCACTATTTGTAAATCACTCCTCTGTCCTTAACAGCTCCATGTAATCCTAGTGAGTTTTTACACTCGACTGAGGAAAGCATGAATCTTTAATTCATAGAAATATTTAATACACAAGTTGCATTCTTGTTACGTATTGGCAGGTTGACTTGTTTACTGCATAATTTTATAAAAATATAACATGAACTGTATGTACTGTATGTAAAAATATGGTATTTTCAAGACTACTGTATTGTAAACCAACTCATGAAAATGCATTCAGCTGAACAGCAACTAATGTTTGTCCTTGTAGACTCAGGGAATGTTTGTACTTGTACAGGCTCAGGGAATGTTTGTCCTTGTAGAGGCTCAGGGAATGTTTGTCCTTGTACAGGCTCAGGGAATGTTTGTCCTTGTACAGGCTCAGGGAATGTTTGTCCTTGTACAGGCTCAGGGAATGTTTGTCCTTGTAGACTCAGGGAATGTTTGTCCTTGTACAGGCTCAGGGAATGTTTGTCCTTGTAGACTCAGGGAATGTTTGTACTTGTACAGGCTCAGGGAATGTTTGTCCTTGTAGAGGCTCAGGGAATGTTTGTCCTTGTACAGGCTCAGGGAATGTTTGTCCTTGTACAGGCTCAGGGAATGTTTGTCCTTGTACAGGCTCAGGGAATGTTTGTCCTTGTACAGGCTCAGGGAATGTTTGTCCTTGTAGACTCAGGGAATGTTTGTCCTTGTAGGCTCAGGGAATGTTTGTCCTTGTACAGGCTCAGGGAATGTTTGTCCTTGTACAGGCTCAGGGAATGTTTGTCCTTGTAGACTCAGGGAATGTTTGTCCTTGTACAGGCTCAGGGAATGTTTGTCCTTGTAGACTCAGGGAATGTTTGTCCTTGTACAGGCTCAGGGAATGTTTGTCCTTGTACAGGCTCAGGGAATGTTTGTCCTTGTAGACTCAGGGAATGTTTGTCCTTGTACAGGCTCAGGGAATGTTTGTCCTTGTAGGCTCAGGGAATGTTTGTCCTTGTAGACTCAGGGAATGTTTGTCCTTGTACAGACTCAGGGAATGTTTGTCCTTGTACAGACTCAGGGAATGTTTGTCCTTGTAGACTCAGGGAATGTTTGTCCTTGTACAGGCTCAGGGAATGTTTGTCCTTGTAGGCTCAGGGAATGTTTGTCCTTGTAGACTCAGGGAATGTTTGTCCTTGTACAGACTCAGGGAATGTTTGTCCTTGTACAGGCTCAGGGAATGTTTGTCCTTGTAGACTCAGAGAATATTTGTCATTGTAGACTCAGGGAATATTTGTCATTGTAGACTCAGGGAATGTTTGTCCTTGTAGACTCAGGGAATGTTTGTCCTTGTACAGGCTCAGGGAATGTTTGTCCTTGTAGGCTCAGGGAATGTTTGTCCTTGTACAGACTCAGGGAATGTTTGTCCTTGTACAGGCTCAGGGAATGTTTGTCCTTGTAGGCTCAGGGAATGTTTGTCCTTGTAGGCTCAGGGAATGTTTGTCCTTGTAGGCTCAGGGAATGTTTGTCCTTGTACAGACTCAGGGAATGTTTGTCCTTGTACAGACTCAGGGAATGTTTGTCCTTGTACCTGCTCAGGGAATAATCAACCCCTACGCAGAGTTAAAACTAGCCTGCTTGAAGAATAATCCAACTTTCAAGAATCCTTAGGACATGTCGTCATGCCAGCCTAAAAAAAAAAGAGCCAAACAAACTCACTGCTTTCATTAATTTTACTGCTAGAGGTCTTAATCTCTGTGGGAGAATTTTGGTTGCACCACTGTGCATACATAAAAACACAAATCAAGCATAAACAAGGACATATACAGCTGGAGAAAAGGTGCAATTCATGAGAGCACGATGATCAATGATTCATCTGTACATTATATAACAATTGCCACTGATTTCCATGGAGTCCTGCCATATTCTTTTGTCAGTGTTGCTAAACCATTTGCAATAGGAGAGTAGACGGTAATCTTTAACAAAGGAATTATCAAAACGGGAGAAAAAAAACAAGCATGCGGCTTGTCGGTAATTAGCACCCTATTCCCTATAACATGCACTATTTTTGACCAGGGTCCTGGATAAAAGTAGTGCACTATAGGGAATTTGGGTACCATTTGGTAACGCAGCCTGTGTGAGGATGAGGCGGAGCGGGAACAGGGAACGACGAAACAGACCAGACTACAGGAAGTGAAGCAGAAAGAAGAGTTTATTGTACCCAGTACAGATCATTATAAACTTTGCAGTGTAACGGTACACATTGTGAAGAGAGAGAGAGAGAGAGAAGGTGAAGCCTATACAAGTTCAGACAACCCATGGTCAGGTCAGGGTAGAGACTAGAGGTGGATACTCACATTTCTTAACTATATGAATTGGCACCCTATTCACAGTGCACTACTTTTGACCAGGGCCCATAGGGCTCCTTTCAAAAGGTAGTTCACTACATAGGGAATTTCCAATCACAGCCAGATGTGATACAGCCTGGATTCAAACCAGGGACTGTAGTGACACCCCTTGCACTGAGATGCAGTGCCTTAGACCGCTGCACCACTCGTGAACCACACTGAATGGAACCCAAGCCACACTACTTCTTTATAACTAATACTATTTTCTCGCTCTTCATCCTACCATTTCACTCACCAATAATGGCCTCTAAAACGAAAACTATCTGCAGTAATAATCACGTCACAGGGATACATGTGTTATAGGCAAAACTATACAGGCTTATACAATAAAATCAGATGCAGACTTAGCAAAAATATATATTTATATAAGTTTGTTTTTTTCCCCCATTTAAGAAACAAACAAAATGCAGAGAACTTTCACAATTTGTCTTCTTTGTCCAAAGTAGAGTAAAGCCATATGTTAGTGGACAGTTTGTTTCAATACACTGTCATGCAAAGAGAAGCAGAGGTCTCTTGTTGACAACCTGCAATTGGTAGAACGAGGACTCCAGGGAAAGGTGTATAATTCCACACCTTCGCATGCAATGTCCTGAAAGATGCCATCCTGGTGCATTTAAGAATCTAGTACACTCACTGCCGAGGAAACATCAAGCACCCACTAAAATGAAAAAAAGCTATAACCTTAGGTGTTTAAAAATTTCAATATCTCTGGGAAAAATATTGACAGAGTTGTTCCTTTTGGAAAATGAAAGATTCCTGCAGGGGATTTATTGTTTGAGGTGGAGCGCTGATTAGTTACAACCTTCAGGAAATATAAGTCGTTTATGAAGAAAAAAAAAAGTTGTAGAGTGTCGGTATAAATGAGAATGGACAACCAGACAGAGTCTGCATCCTAAATGACAACCTATTCAGTGCACTACTTTTGACCAGAGCCACATGGGTTTTGTAAAGGAGTGCATAGGGTCATTCCAGACGCAGCGACAGTACTCCGAGCTAGACCGGCTACTCACTGGTAACCTCAGCTAGCCCAGCACAAACATTCATTACACTGGATAAATACACAGCTGGGGCAGCATTAAAAACAAAAACATAGGTCACTGGTCTGAGGAATCCATCCATGGAAACCATAGAATGTCCTAGCAGGCTGGAGTACTACAGATCTAATTCCTTAACCAATTGTAGAATACCCAGCATACATTTCTATAGCAAGTCTACAGAAACCAACAGGTCTGTGGGTTTGTTTATAAATATTAAAATGTTACCATATATTTTTGCAAATCAAAGCCCTTGCTTACACAGATCTTACTGTTAATATGTGGCAGAAAAATACATAATTATTGGGAACCAAAAAAGCAACTACAGAATAGTGCTTTATTTATAGATAATTCTGACAAAAGTAACTTTTAATATAATTATTTTAGAAAAAGCAGATTGTCCGAAATCAGAACTGTTACAATTCTTGCAGTCTACACAGAGATCTATCGGTCAGTCCTCCGGCATGCTGCCATAATAACACGGACCCTGGTCCATCACTTCCTCTTCGTCTCCATAGCAATGACGCCAGTTCACCTTGAGTTGAGAGATGGCGGAGCCACTGAAGTCCATAACAGCCTTACTTCCACGGTCCCCTCTCTCTTGGTACTATAGATGATGCCAAGGAACGTGGTTGGTGCAGGTTTCTCCTCCGTCGTTTTAGGGGGAGGGTTAAGTTAATCCGTAAGTGGGCAGGATTGGAGGAGTAACTTAGCGGAGAGAGGGAGGTTTCGGGTTCAGGTTTGATCCAGTTTCTTGCTCAGCCTCAGCAGTCGGAGCTTGATCTCTGGGTTGGGTTTAGGAGCAGCAGGGGGAGGGGGTGGGGCAGTCAGTACCCGTAGGGTAGACCTACACACTGCTCCCCAGAGTCCACCAAGTAAGGGGTGTTCTTGTAGTGGGTGAGGGGCAGGGTGTCATCATCCACCCCAACGCAGGGCAGGCTGTCTGGGTCAGCCTTCAGGTTGGGCCTCTGGTTGTCAGGGAAGGCCATGGAGAACAGGGCCTCAGGGTCGCACACAAACTTGTACACGTACCTCTCGCCAGCAACCTGGAAAGGACCAATCAGAGAAGAGCAAGTTAGTTAGACCCACAGAATGAAATAGAACACAATAGTTCTAACATTATATAATATGGATCTCTATGGCTGCATCACCCTCCAAGGTTGTATTCAAATGAGCCAAGGAAGCATCAGGCTGTTGCTGAGGAGAAATGGGGAAGGATAGAAAGGGTGAACCTGCCTTTACCTTCTGCATGATTCCCTTCTCGTAGTAGTAGCGCAGAGAACGACTCAGCTTGTCATAGTTCATGGCTGGCCTGTTCTTCTGGATGCCCCAGCGGCGAGCCACCTGAAGAGACAAGACAGAAAATACAAAATCAGTCAATGCCTGATTGAGTTTTTTTTTTTTAAAGAAGGGGATTGAATGAGTACACTGACTTTTAATGGCCTGAACTACTACTAGGACCAAGGTAAGAAACTGACCTCTAAAAGGTGATTGTAAGAGAATCTGTCAAGTTCATCAACAAAAAAATGATTTAAACATTTCCAACTGACCTCTTCTGGCTCAATGAGTTTGAACTCCATGCCCCGGCCTGTCCAGGCAATGAAGTGACCGTTGGCCGGGTCATCCAATAGGGTGACCAGAAACTGCCAGAGCTGCAGAGAGCCGCGCCGCTGGTAGGGCGGGCCATCACGGTACACTGAGGGCTCCTGCTTGACCTTCCCTGTGGTTGGGGGGGGGGGGGGGGGGGGGGTTAAGAGTGAGCACTGTACTCTGGGGAAGCCTGGCCATCTAGCATGTCAGGCAAATTAAAAAGATATTTTTTACAGGGACATCAATTACCACAATACTTAGGTGCCGATACAAATATGTATTACGATTCAATAATGTGACTTTATTGCCATTCCATATTCCTCACCATATGTGTGCTGCAGATGGACAAGAGAGCCATGAGAAAATGACCAGTCATGGAAATAAAAGAGCAGATAATAAAATTGGCTCTGTATTTTAAAAGGAAAAACACTGGAGTTTTAGTGCAGGTACAGCCAACTAGCACAAAAAGGATATTAAGATAGTCAACTATCAATGTCTAACTTTGGTTTTAGTGCAAAATGTTAATTATCTGGCTAATCATGGGGGCCTCAAGGGGAGAAATGGGCCGTGTGGGGGCCTCAGTCATAATGAACGAGTTAAAATTGCTAGTCCACCCGACAGCTAGCTACAGTGTGGTGAGACATTCCTATGAGCTGTGGACTGTGAAGGGGAGCAGGCTACTCATTTTGCACCCGCCTGCCATCTCTGCTGCTCAAAGGAGACTTTCTACAGTTCTCCTCTCTCTAGTCAGTGATGCAACAGGCATACTAATAATCCTGTCCTTTCAAATGCTGCCAGCAGCTGAGCAGAGACTGAGTCCTCTGTGATGCTTGTAAAGCCCCCCCCCCCCATGCTGCTCCAATAGCTCTCGCCCGGCCGGCCCAAGAACGGGACAAGCCTGTTCCTAATGTAAAGTATTTTCTTACCTTCAAGTCTGTCAGGAACCACGCAGGTATCATCATAGTACATGTGAGGCTCTCTGTCAAAGGAGAAACCTGTGATTGGGAGAGAGATTAGCTAGCCAGGGGAGGGCATGGGAATACAGACTACATTTTGCTGTGGAGGCCAGCTACTGTGTCCAGGGAGACTAAACTGCTCACAAAGCAATATAGCCAGGCAGCTTCACAACAGTGGAAAATGATGTGCTAACATTATGCAGACAGCAGTGCTGTTGAGCGGTGATGAAACAGTGGAAACCTAAACAGGCCTATTGATAGATGCAACATCTCAAGAGACGTCATTCTAATGTTGACTTCTACCTTGCGACATGTCCTATTCCCCAACCATGCAGCACTTTGTAACCGCTCAATAAGTCACTACTAGAGGGGCAACAGCTACCAGTAAGCCCTCGTAACATTTTTATTGCGAAAGCTTTGAGGAGGTTTCCTATGTATTTATTACAGAGGAATTCAACTTGAAACATGCCACTGCTAAGAAGGAAATGGATACTTACTTTCATGGTTGTTTTGGTAGAAGGTCCGGGCTCTTCCAAATGTAGACTGACAGATAGGCACTTCTAACAGAGGGAGGACGAGACAACATTAACCTCTGACATGAGTATATTTAGAACACTGCTCTGCTTGCACGCTAGTAAAAAGAGATTGTACATACAAGCAGTATGCATTTAGTGCAGGTGATTGGGATACGTTCAGTCTCTGTTCTATGTGTGGTGCAACAACCCATTCCCATGGTTGGTGACATGAGGATGAACACGATACATTCTTCACCTCTTATCAACCTGCTGCTGCAGCACTTCCTCTATTATACAACTGACTTCGACCTAGCAACCAATCAGCTGGGCTGCAGATGTCCACTGGCCATCCCACATCAAATCATGACAAATCAAGTTATGCCTGGCTGGCCCCCATGGGGTCAAGCCCCACCCCCCAATCTTCTGAGTTGGAAAAGCCCCCAAGGTCCCACTCCACCCCTCTGTTTCCTGTCCTCTCCTAAGGATAAGATCTTCATCACACTTTAGGGCCATATCTACAAAGCGTTTACACTAGTATTCTCAAGTTTGGGCTTGTTAAAGCATCATAGATCCTCTATCCAATTGCATTAGATGGCACCCTATTCAGTATATAGTGCACACATTCTGCCCAGAAACCAAAAGTAGTACACTGTATTGGGAACAGGGTGCAATTTCAGACGCATCCGTTGTGGTGAGCAGTCCCAACCAGGAGAGCCAAAAGTGTGATGTGACTATGGTGGCTACTGGCTATGCTCTTATAAATCTATCCATCCAGAGACAGACAGAGGCTGGGCCAGTGGACCTTTATGCTGACGTATGTATTTATAGGTTGTAAGAAGCTAAGAGGATTTGGCATTACATCACTGGCCCCCCAATCATAAAGCTGAGAGGGAGAATGAGAGAGGGACAGTGCAAAGCTGGCCTGGGCGGAGGAGGGAAGGAAAGGTGGGTGTTGGTGGCAGAATAGGGACAACAGCTGGGGTGCGTGGGCATCGAGATGAAAAGTAAAACAGAATTCTACTTCTCGTGGGGTTACTTATTAGGTACACAGCGTTTCTATTGGGACAAGGACATGCAGCAATAAGTCAATTGGCATAAGTCCATTGCATTCATTTCAGTGTAAATCTGAAATGAGCATCCATGTTGATGAGCATCCATGTAGTGTTCATACTTGCATTCTAACGCCCTCTGTAAACACAGCGTAGTGGCCCAAATCCATTCTAGGTAGCCCTATACTTGTGAAGTAGGTTTCCCTGTGCCTGGGCTTGGGAATGACTGACCCATTTGCTTATCTCCTCTGTCCTGCCGAGGCTCAAGCCAGGCTAAGAGACCCATTTTTACTGACCTGACTGTCAGAGCAGAGTGATTGACGTATTTGGAAGTGACACGGTCATGTCTGTGTGCGTTACAACTGCTGACGCAAGGCGGTGTGAGGCGAGGGTCTACACGGTTGTGTTTGTTAATGGTTTCTGGGATTTGCTGCACTAAAACTAACAGCCGCGTGCCAGCGAGCAAAATCAACAGGGACGGACACATTCCCCACCATATAACCAGTCTGCTCACATGCAGCCTGTCTGGATGTGGACAGCGACCTGCATCAGAGAGCCCCAAGGTTGTTTCCTGTTTCACTTTCCTTTTGTCCTAAGGGTGCACTTGACCACTCCACTTGATGGAAAGAAAGGAACGGTGGAAGAAATATGGTGGAGACTCATGTTTACACCAATCCAATGCATTAAGGAGTGCACACTTAAGGGTAAAGATTTGGAACCAATGTCAAGAGTCACACCCCTCAAACCCTATGACAACCCTGTGGGTCAGCTGTAATGCTGTAGTCTGTGTAGTGCAGCCGACCGATCCAGAGGAGCCTGAAGGTAGCCAGCCACTCACCAGAGTCGAAGCAGAAGTCCTGGGGCTCCTGCTTGATGGCCATGGGGTGGAAGGTAGCCTGAGGGGGGCCCATGGAGGGGACACCCTGCTCTGTGTAGCGAGGGTCCAGCAGCTCCTGCTTGAAGCCGTGTTGAGGCACGGGACCAGGGACCAGGGGTTCAGACATCTGGCGGTGGTAGGGGGGCCTCCCGTCACTGGGTAGGGCACTGTGACTGGGGGCCTGCGGTTGGGCCAGGAACTGAGGGTGAGTCCGGCTCTCAGAGGGAGGAAAGGGTAGACATGGCTCCGACATTTGCCTCTGGAACCTGGGGTGGAGGAAGACATGGGAGAGGGTGGGTGGAAGGTTATTATTAACAAACTGTGGCTATAAAACAAATGTTTGAACAGAGAGATGAATTTAAAAGTTCATTAGACTATACTACTGATGGCTATGAAAACTGTAGCTTAAAAACATTTCAGATTTAAAGAGAATGGAAACAAACTTTTAATATAAGAGGTATACATTTACAGTAAATGTGAGTTAGAGTCTTCAACTAGAGGAACTACTGAGAGTCCAGCTTTAGACCAAAACGCAACGCACATGCCACTCAGGAGCCAAATGTACTCAGTGCAATCAAGCCTGCGAATACAAGCTGTAAATGAGATGTTGGGGGCAGGTGTCAATAAGTAGCAGGTATAAAAGATCGTCCAGTGACAGTAAGATAGACAAGGCTAACGGCTTCTGGCTACACAAAGATTCCATATTACTGGCTGGTGATGACATGCCATGCATTCTATCACATCCCACCAGGAGTCCTGTCACGGGTGGGGGTGACTGAGCAGTGGGTTGTTCCCACGGGGGTTCCCACGCTGCCAGCACCTTTCACTCCTCAATATAGGGGCCCTTCCCCACCCCCTAAAAGGCAACACTAGTCACAAAGCCTGATCCTCTCCACTGGTCTTAATGTGTTAACTTGCACAGTGTGTCTCAGAGTGCAATGGAAACATGAACACCTGTTTTATTGAGATGGATGTTTACATTTAGAGAGGTCAACCTAGGGTCAGGAGTTATCTATACAGACAGGCTCATTAGTTAGGATGTTAGTAAACACCTGGATGGAGTCATTCACCTGTTCACCAATGTTGGATGTTAATCTCTATAAACTCCTAACCCAGTAAGCCAAGCCTCAGGCTCTCTCATAATAAACTCCTAACCCAGTAAGCCTCAGGCTCTCTCATGATAAACTCCTAACCCAGTAAGCCAAGCCTCAGGCTCTCTCATGATAAGCTCCTAACCCAGTAAGCCTCAGGCTCTCTCATAATAAACTCCTAAACCAGTAAGCCAAGCCTCAGGCTCTCTCATGATAAGCTCCTAACCCAGTAAGCCTCAGGCTCTCTCATAATAAACTCCTAAACCAGTAAGCCAAGCCTCAGGCTCCCTCATGATAAGCTCCTAAACCAGTAAGCCTCAGGCTCTCTCATAATAAACTCCTAAACCAGTAAGCCAAGCCTCAGGCTCTCTCATGATAAGCTCCTAACCCAGTAAGCCTCAGGCTCTCTCATAATAAACTCCTAAACCAGTAAGCCAAGCCTCAGGCTCTCTCATGATAAGCTCCTAACCCAGTAAGCCTCAGGCTCTCTCATAATAAACTCCTAAACCAGTAAGCCTCAGGCTCTCTCACGATAAACTCCTAACCCAGTAAGCCTCAGGCTCTCTCACGATAAACTCCTAAACCAGTAAGCCTCAGGCTCTCTCACGATAAACTCCTAAACCAGTAAGCCTCAGGCTCTCACCTTCAAGACTTGGAAATAAGTAGAAGGTGCTCAACCAACATGAGTAGAGGTGCAACCTAAAAATGTGTAGAGCATTGGACAGGAAAAGGCGCAACGCTCGCTCACCATAAAAATACCCAGTTTTATTAGACAAGTTTAAAAGAATGACGTTTTGGCCTTCAACAGAATCTTCAAGACTTGAAAGGATGGCATTGCGAGACTACAGTGACCCCAAGTCGGAGTCTGACTGATGTGACTGGGTGAAAGGTGTTGCAGTGCAGCATGGCAGGATAGGACCAATCACCTGTGCTCAGGGCTGTAGTTACCATCCTGACTGAGGAGTGGTGGGGGGCAGGGCACTGCGTAGGGGCGGCTCTGGAGGGGGAGTGGCCTCTGCTGGTTGTGGGCTGGGCCAACTGCTTGGTTGTCAGGCTGCAGGGGGTGTGGCCCTTGCGCCTGGTTCCGATTGGGTATTTGATGAGGGGGAGGAGTCTGCTGGCTGACTGGGTGCGTCCTTGGGGTGTTGGTAGAGCTGCATGGTGACACGGGTGTAGAGGGAGGGGTCAATGGCTTATAGGCCCCACTGGGTTTCCTCTCATAGGCACTGTGGAGGGAGAGACAGGCCGGTCAGACAGAAGGCTCCTGTCAGCATGGTCAGAATACTTGGCTCTTTTGTTGGTGTGGTGAAAGGTAACAAAGTGTGTGTGTGTATATATATATAACGGTCCATACCTGTCGCTGTAAAGGCACTTCTCTCCATACGGCATGGGACTCCTTTCCTGGTTACAAGGACAAATCTCTTTGGAAGGACTCAGTTCCCGTTTAATCTTGGATGGTGGGGGGCCATGAAACATTACTGAGAAGAGGGGCAACACATTAGAAACACTGTTCGCGCTACTTAAATCAACCTAGAAAACAAGAAGCTGGGGTTATTCAATATCCTCTATTTTTCAATGAATGGACATTGGGGAAGACCAGACTATCAATCAGCACTGTGAGCCACTTAACCACTTCGCATCCTAACCACGGCTGGCAGCCCAACAGAAAACTTCCATCCATCGCTCCCCCATCAGTATCATACTATCCTCAACATCCTCTCCTGTCAGATGTCCATTACAGACACAGGTTCCCTCCCAAATGGCACCCATAGGGCTCTGGCCAAACAGTTAGCACTATATGGAATAGGTGGAGCCCTGGTCATTACCCATGAATCAGTGTGGCCGTAATTCAATAATTCTCCTCTCTAACCATTAGATCTCCAGTCAGCTCCCATTTCCCGCACCACATAATGGGCCAGTGAAACCGGATCCGCGGGCGAGAGGTGTAACAGCAGCTGGATACATCACCCTAACTGATGGGCCAGGGAAGGGAGGGTGACAGGGAACCAATAGGCATGTGAGCAGAGCTCCCTGCTCATGCATCCTATAAAAGCTCAGAGCAGGACCACATGCAGTACTGCCTCAGATGGAACACATGAGAGAGAAAATGGATGAAGAATGGGAAATGAAGGCACATCTAATAAGCAGTCTTTCGTCCCCACTCTCCTAGACAGGGGTCGAGATGATTGGAGGGCAAGGTTCAGTACAGGAGGAGTGTGTGTGGAGCACATTGGCTGCCATGTGACAGCCGGATGACTGAAGGCAGGGCAGGGGCCACGCAGGGCTGGTGAATAGGGAGCCTGGCCCGTTTGGCTATGGGGTCGCTGCTAAACACACACTATCCTGCACACTTACACATGCACCCAAACGGCTAGGTCAAGAACTGTACTGCACAGAGACCTCACTGTGAGCAGACTATAGCAAGCCCTACTACACACCCCCGCATGGGCCTCACTGTCTAAACATGCATGACAGCAGCAACCTTGATAATATATTGCAGCACCTCAGCAGTCATTTACAGTATGCTAGGCTACCATGCAGATCGTGGTCCAAAACAGCAACAAAGACAGATGCCAGCAACCACACCCTGTCTGATGCCACATCAGACAAAAACAAACTGTAAAAGGGGAGAATCATAAAACGCTCCACTGAACATAACTCAAATATTTCCCTTGGCTGCCATATAAAAGGCTCTGTGCACTGCTGACAAATGGGGGGAGGTGAAGCTATACAGTCAGAGAGGGGGAGGGAGAAGGGCTGTGTGGACTGGGACTCTATTGGATACCCCCACCCGCTGGAATCCATCCCACTCCAGAGGCTGGATTTGAGTGCATGAAAGTGTGAAATCAGATTAGGAGCTTGGCTCATGTGATGCCCCACGCCAATCGCCTGATTAAACCCAAAATGGGAGGAGGAGGGAAAAGTCTCTCCAGAGTAAAGAAGGATGTTTTAGAGTAAGAAGAATGGCGTCAAGCCCTGGCAGGATAAAAGCCCTCTAAGGATGGTTGGATAAAGCAGAGAGAAAGAGACCAGGAGAATGAGAGAGAGTGATCGTCAGGGTTTGTTACCTTAAACATTCTGAACCCAGTCAATGGAGCAGAGTAAAGACAAAGAATGAACTGAGTTCATAACATTTCTATGGGCAAATGGCTCTTTCAGTGCAGCTCTGTTTAATCCTGAAGGCCTAGGTCTTTCAGACAAGCAGCAGTCCCAAGATCAGATCTTGCTACATTGTGTGCTTGGGGGAACTTGACCCATCTACATCCCAGCCTGGTTTAAATAATACATCTCAGGTACTCACAGCTATCCGACTGAAAATCCGGGACAAACTGTTCATCATCAGGCACCTGGGCTGTGGAGGGAGAGAAGAGAGAGCATTAAACAAGTGGATACTAACTGGGCCTCCACTGGGTGAACAACACAAACTGTAAATCTCATCTTGATGTCTTTATTCAAAAGGAACCAAACCTATTTTGTTCAATCCACTGAAAAAATGTAAAACATTGGGAAATACTTAGGAACTTTGTTGAAATCTCAGACAATGGACAAGTAATAGAACTCTTGCAGTGGTTCAAGGGTAGAAAATGCCTGTTAAGATTTGTCATTTAATTTAGGGTGCGACAATAAAAAAATAAAAAGTGAACGTTGAAAGAAATGTTGTAGTTAAATTCAAGGACTCTTAGGTCAGCATAGTTGCTTATTTATGGGACTTCGCTCTAGTTTAATGCACAGAAAAAATATGAATATTTCAAATTCTCATTTTAGGTTAATATGCCCACTTGCTCAATGCATCTCAAAACCCACCTGGGAACACAATTCAATCACCCAAAACATTTTTCTCCATTTGCTCACCCTCTTTCCAAAGAATATCCGTATTTTTCTGCCTGTATTGACGACAGCTACTTCAAGGGGAATTGTATTACTTTTCCAAAGTCGTCAGATATGGATGAGATTGCATTAACATAACCAATGTCTACCAGAGGGCAAGCACTGCCGGGTTGTGCTGAGAGCAACAGAATAGATCAAAAGAAATTCAGCAGAAAAGGGGAAGGATTCAGTATCAACTCTGTGGTATACTTAAGCAATAAGGCCCGAGAGGGGTATGTCATATAGCCAATATGCCGAGGTGCCTTATTGCCATTATAAACTGGTTACCAACCTAATTAGAGCAGTAAAAATAAATGTTGTCTCATAACCATAGTATATGGTCTGATATACCACGGCGGTCAGCCAATCAGCATTCAGGGCTTGAACCACCCATTTTATAATTACTAGATTACTCACCTTCTGCAATCCAGATCTCCTGCAACTGACTGAGGTCTTGGAAGAGGTCTGAAACAGGAAAATATTTTTAAAACTGAGCCTACTGTTCAAATGAGCCTCTGTTCAAATGTCAGATTGGTAAGTAGAGAGCACTTTAACAATCCACATTACACATGATAGGAATAAAAAGTATGGTTGTGTTGGGTGGCTCATGCTGATGTCAAAGGGTAACGAAGAAGTAGTTGTCCAATTACCTTCCGTGTCCTGGGCGAGTTCTGTGTCTACGAACTTCCTTTTCCTGTTGTCTATGATTGGTCTGCTGTATGGTTCCTCCGCATGAGATTTTTGCTGCAATGATGAAAACATAACCAACTTATTAGTTAGAGCTGTTTAGTGTGACTCAGCTGTGTATACATGTAAATATGCCTCTGGTGTGACTCAATTGTCTTGAATGTCACATCACCTCCACTTCTAGTTGGAATGTTGACACACCTCAATCTATTGCTCTGTTTGAATAGCCACACTAGAATACAATTTTAGAATACATGGCCAATACATTCTGATTCTGTATTGCAAGCAGTATGGACGTTTGGATATTGGAACAGAGACAATGATGACGGCCATGCTCCTGATTGATAAAGGGGGTACCTAGTCAGCGGTCCAACAAAGTATTCAACTGAAATGCGTCTTCCGCATTTAGCCCAACCCCTCAATCAGAGAGGTGTGGGGGGCTGCCTTAAAATCGACATCCAAGAGAACCATACAAATCGAATAATTAGAATGGGCATTCCCATTCAACAGTTCTAGTAATTCTATTTCTATGAAGATATGAGGGGCGTGCTTACATTGGGTAGGACCATAAACGGGACTTGCTGGTCGTAGAATCCGTCCATGTTATCCAGGTCTTCAAAGGTTCCCAGAAAAGGGTCTTCGCTTTAAAGCGATATCGCAAAAGTCACTTTATGTACTAGCTGTTCAACTGTGGACAAAAACAAAATAGAAAACATATGTTAGTAGTTCAACTCTGCTAGAGTATTCCATCATCCAGTTTCTTTCACAAATATAGACAGACACTTCACTAGAGTCCTATCAGAACCCATATAACCCGCACCTCCTCTTGTTGCCCGACACCGTTTCCTATTGCAACAACAGCTCTTCTAACTGAACATGCTGGTTTAGAGCATGTCTTGCATGCACAACTTAAATACACTCTGTAGTTATGTTAAGAGTTACATGCGTGACACAAAGCAAAGCCAGCCATCTGTTCAGGCGATTAGGAGACTGCAATCATAATCAGCTATGACTGAGCAGGGGAAACCTTCAAGGATGGGTCTTTAAGCCTACACTCTGAGGCATTTGATGCCACCGTATTGTATAGATCACGAGTGTCATTTTATTTTTTGTTTACTCATTAACGAATTACTGAAGAATATTAGACGACATAAAAATGCCAGTCTATAAATAAATCCAATAGAAACGCCTCGTTACAATATACATCTCCATACTGAGGCAAACTACTTGTTTCATAGTGACCTTTAAATATAAAATCCTAGCACAGCTTCCATATCCCCTGGGCATAGTGAAGTTAAGTGCACTTGCATGTAAAACCCGACAGAAAGTGGCAGAGAATGTGCTGGGAATAAAACAAATAGTAAATTCATAACCTTCCATTCCACGTGGATAGCCCTCCCACTCCAAACCTCCTTGAGCTTGACAGAGTCACTATACTTTCACCCGTTTATTACATTAATGGATGACGAATAAAGCGATAACTGGCCATTAAAGCGACACAGTAGATACACATAGAACATATGCATTTACTGATGCATAAAATGTCAGTACAACAGTGGACAAATCATAGTGTACAACATTACGCATATTTTAAACCAAGTTTTGAAAACAGCGGCGTTGTCAATGGCCACAAATCCAAAGTAGCAGGTGATCCGTTTTATATTCCCCCCTCCCAAATGTTATTAAAGTTCCCACATTTGATCCTGTAACTTGGTGTAGCCTAAACGTAACTACAGATTTTCACTCCAGATAATGAGATCTAACCAAAGATTGTTGGTATCCAATTACTGGGAGTTACAGGATAGGTGCTGTTTGGTGAAATAGAGCATTTGACCAACCTTAACTTGGCCATACAGGCTTCGTTATGGATTCAGTGAAATATGTATATTCTAAAAATGTCCGTGTCTAGTTACATGGTGCTTTAGAATATCTGAAAATTCTCAGTAATGGATACCAAAAATCTTTTGTTAAAGCATATTATCTGGAGTAAAAATTGGTAGTTGTCCTATAAAAGCAGCAAGTGGAAAGTTGTAGGCAAACAAAAAAAGACAATAGCCTATATTGCAGACTGCCGATGAAAATCAAGCCTCCTATTGAGAAAAAGTGATAAAGTATTTGAAAACTGATTAAGTATTTGAAAACGCTAACGTAATTGATTTCCCCAATAGTTAATGCAAAACATGACCCACTAAATATTAGCTAGTTCAAAGCCGTTGAAGGGATGATAAACATCCATCCGACCCCCGTCACGGACCCTTTTTTTTAATGAAGTGAAACTCGATCCGTGTGAAACACAGCGAAGAAAATAACCTGACCTCTCCATTCATAAAAATCAGAAAACAGTCGACCGACTCGGAGATAATAAATATGCAGACTCAGATAAAGAACGAGCAATACTACATAGCACAATTAATATAAAGCGAGAGAAAATGGTTGCCAAAGTAAATGTTTTCTTGGAGAAAGATGGCGATCCGTTTTCGCCCATGGCAGAGATCTAAATTTGCTGTTGCAGGCGCTCGTAAACGTATTGATATTCCATCGCCACAGATGGATATCCAGGCAAAATGACAATTCAGATTTCAGACTACTCACCCTGTGCGCGTTTCAATTCAGTTACTGTATGGCAAGAACGAAATAGTAAAATCCACACCAAAAAAAAAAAAAAAGACAGAAACGTCTCTGTTCAATGATCAATTGACGAGTTCCATCCGACTCACACAACTTGACTGAGCTTTTAGATAACGAAGGCTTGGTTTTCCCTGGGGCTCGAGTGGTACACAGGGGCACACGCTCATTGGCTCGTCGGCATTGTCATTCTTGCGAGAAACCAATGGGCATTAGAAATGAATTAATTATATTTCAAGTGCTCGAGGACCAATGGAAACGTGGATGGCTAAAGGTGGATCGGTCCTATTATTTGTTTTTAATGAATGGCTGTGTTTCATTCACTTTCATTCACTTTCGTCACCGCTGTGAGATGTTTAAAGGGCCAGCTGTGTAATAACCCGGTAGGCTAATAACAGACAGTGGAAATCTACAAACCTATGGTTACAGTTTCACTTCAACAAAGTGTTTGTATGTTTTTTCAAAGACAGATAGGCTAGACATTTTGAAACAGGATCCCCACAAATGGATAGTTTAATCCTGGGAATATTCAACTGACCCGGACGGTGAACAGTTTATGCACAGCTGCTTTCCTGCTCGAACTGTTCCTTAAATAAGACAAATATAAATTCTAGACCGATCATACCCATACTATCAACTTTTAAAAAATGTGTTAACTGACTATAAGTAAATTAGTTTAAACCATATGATTCAATGCCAAGTGTTATATTTGATTATTGGCAAACCTATATTTCAAGTTGCAACCTATTTCTTTCAACACTCAACTTACTTTCCCCTTTGGTTTAACCTATTAAAGAAAATAAAGGCAAACTAATATCTATGCAACACATTTTTTCATGTTGTACCAGGTTGACTTTTCACGTTGGAATTACCTATTCATTATTCTTCAATTGGGTCACAGCAATTCAGTTAATTTCCTGTTTATTTCCTGTTAATCAAGAACTGAGTCTGTAATACCAACATGTTTCAAGCAGACCACCATAGACCCTGTGCCCAAGAACACTAAGGTAACCTGCCTAAATGACTACCGACCCGTAGAAATCACGTCTGTAGCTATGAAGTGCTTTGAAAGACTGGTCATGGCTCACATCAACAGCATTATCACAGAAACACTAGACCCACTCCAATTTGCATACCGCCCCAACAGATCCACAGATGATGCAATCTCTATTGCACTCCACACTGCCCTTTCACACCTGGACAAAAGGAACAACTACAGTTGAAGTTAACATACACTTACTGTAGGTTGGAGTCATTTTAAAACTCATTTTTCAACCACTCCACAAATTTCTTGTTAACAAACTATAGTTTTGGCAAGTTGGTTAGGACATCTACTTTGTGCATGACACAAGTCATTTTTCCAACAATTGTTTACAGACAGATTATTTCACTTATAATTCACTGTATCACAATTCCAGTAGGTCAGAAGTTTACATACATTAAGTTGACTGTGCCTTTAAACAGCTTGGAAAACTCCAGAAAATGATGTCATGGCTTTAGTAGCTTCTGATAGGCTTATTGACATCATTTGAGTCAATTGGAGGTGTACCTGCCTCTTTGCTTGATATCATGGGAAAATCAAAAGAAATCAGCGAAGACCTCAGAAAAATATTTGTATACCAGCACAAGTCTGGTTCATCCTTGGGAGCAATTTTTAAACACCTGAAGGTACCACGTTCATTTGTACAAACAATAGTACGCAAGTATAAACACCATGGGACCACGCAGCTGTCATACCGCTCAGGAAGGAGACGTGTTCTGTCTCCTAGAGATGAACATACTTTGGTGCAAAAAGTACAAATCAATCCCAGAACAACAGCAAAGGACCTTGTGCTGGAGGAAACAGGTACAAAAGTATCTATATCCATAGTAAAACGAGTCCTATATCGACATAACCTGAAAGGCCGCTCAGCAAGGAAGAAGCCACTGCTCCAAAACCGTCATAAAAAAGCCAGACTACGGTTTGCAACTGCACATGGGGACAAAGATTGTACTTTTTGGAGAAATGTCCTCTGGTCTGATGAAACAAAAATAGAACTGTTTGGCCATAATGACCATTGTTATGTTTGGAGGAAAAAGGGGGAGGCTTGCAAGCCGAATAACACCATCCCAACCGTGAAGCACGGGGGTGCCAGCATCATGTTGTGGGGGTGCTTTGCTGCAGGAGGGACTGGTGCACTTCCCAAAATAGATGGCATCATGAGGAAGGAAAATTATGTGGATATATTGAAGCAACATCTCAAGACATCAGTTGGGAAGTTAAAGCTTGGTTGGAAATGGGTCTTCCAAATCGACAATGACCCCAAGCATACTTCCAAAGTTGGCTTAAGGGCAACAAAGTCAAGGTATTGGAGTGGCCATCATAAAGCCCTGACCTCAATCCTATAGAACATTTGTGGGCAGAACTGAAAAAGCATGTGCGAGCAAGGAGGCTTAAAAACCTGACTCAGTTACACCAGCTCTGTCAGGAGGAATGGGCCAAAATTCACCCAACTTATTGTGGAAAGCTTGTGGAAGGCTACCTGAAACGTTTGATCAAAGTTAAGCAATTTAAAGGCAATGCTACCAAATACTAATTGAGTGTATGTAAACTTCTGACCCACTGGGAATGTGATGAAAGAAATAAAAGCTGAAATAAATCCTTCTCTCTACTATTATACTGACATTTCACATTCTTAAAATAAAGTGGTGATCCTAACTGACCTAAGACAGGGAATTTTTACTTGGATTAAATGTCAAGAATTGTGGAAAAACTGAGTTTAAATGTAGTTGGCTAAGGTGTAAGTAAACGTCCGACTTCAACTGTATGTGAGAATACTATTCATTGACTACAGCTCAGCGTTTAACACCATAGTGCCCTCAAAGCTCATCACTAAGCTAAGGACCCTGGGACTAAACACCTCCCTCTGCAACTGACTCCTGGAATTCCTGAAGAGCCGGCAGGGTAGCCTAGTGGTTAGAGTGTTGGACTACTAACCGAAAGGTTGCAACTTCAAATCCCAAAGTTGAGAAGGTACAAATCTGTCATTCTACCCCCGAACAAGGCAGACTGTTTCTAGGCCGTCATTGAAAATAAGAATTTGTTCTTTACTGACTTGCCTAGTTAAATAAAGGTAAAAACAAAAAACAACAACACATTGACCAACATGGGGTCCCCTCAGGGGTGCGTGCTCAGTCCCCCCCCCCCCCCCTCGTACTCCCTATTGTTGCAAGGCCAGGCACGACTCCAACACCATCATTAAGTTTCCCTGATCACCGACAACAACGAGACAGCCTATAGAGAGGTCAGAGACCTGACCCCGTGGTGCAAGGACACCAACCTCGCCCTCAATGTGATCAAGACAAAGGAGATGATTGTGGACTTCAGGAAAAGGAGGACAGAGCATGCCCCCATTTTCATCGACGGGGCTGTAATGGAGCAGGTTAGGAGCTTCAAGTTCCTTGGTGTCCACCTCACCAACAAACTAACACGGTCAAAGCACACCAAGACAGTCGTGAAGAGGGCCCGACAAAACCCATTACCCCCCAGGAGACTGAAAAGATTTGGCATGGGTCCCCAGATCCTCAAAAGGTTCTACAGCTGCACCATCGAGAGCATCCTGATGGGTGCATCACTGCCTGGTATGGCAACTGCTCGGCCTCCGACTGCAAGGTACTACAGAGGGTAATGCGTGTGGCCCAGTACATCACCGGGGCCAAGCTTCCTGCCATCCAGGACCTCTATACCAGGCGGTGTCAGAGGACGTTCATAAAAATTGTCAAAGACTCCAGCCACCCTAGTCATAGACTGTTCTCTCTGCTACCGCACGGCAAGCGGTACCAGAGCGCAAAGTCTAGGTCCAAGAGGCTTCTAAACAGCTTCTACCCCCAAGCCATAAGACTCCTGCACATCTAATCAAAGCTACTGTTAGTTAATGCCTCTGTCCCGAAGCAAGCACCAGTTAGCCTTGAGCTAGCCTCAAGCTAGGCCCAAATACCAGTTAATTCTTGGGCTACAATACCTCTTTTGCAAATTGGCCTGGACCCTTTATTGTCAATACGGAGCCACGCCGATCCATCTCGACTGGTCTGCCGACGTAATTGTCCGATGGGATTTCAACAGGCTTTTCCTTTGCGATGTAGCCGAAGACCCATCTGCTAGCCCCGGCCCACTAGCTTTCTGATTGCTGTGTCTCCCGCTCGCCTAGCGTAGTAGTGACTACCGAACGGCTCCCTGACTCACCTATTGCTGCTCACTGGACCCTATGATCACTTGACTACACAGCTGATGCCCCCTGGACTTTCAATAACATGGTACCTCATTTGCTTATCTGTCGGCCCCAGCCTCAAACTCAGGTCCTGTATGAACCTAGCTGACCCGCTCTGCCCATTCATCTCCATTTACCCATTGTTGTCTTAGCTCTCCTGATCAACACTTGTGATTGCTTTATGCCTCTCTCTAATGTCAATATGCCTTGTCTACTGCTGTCTTGGCTAGTTCTTAACGTTTTATTTCACCGTAGAGCCATCAGTCCCGCTCAATATGCCTGAGATATCTCTTTTGTCCAATCCCCCACACATGCTGAGACCTCACCTGGCTTAATAACTGGTGCCTCCAGAGACAAAACCTCTCTCATAGTCACTCAACGCCTAGGTTTACCTCCACTGTACTCACATCCTACCATACCCTTGTCTGTACATTATGCCCTGAATCTATTCTACCACACCCAGAAATCTGCTCCTTTTATTCTCTGTTCCCAATGCACTAGACGACCAGTTCTTATTGCCTTTAGCCGTACCCTTATCTTACTCCTCCTCTGCTCCTCTGGTGATGTAGAGGTTAACCCTGTAGCCCCCAATACCACACCTATTCCCAGGGCGCTCTCATTGGTTGACTTCTGTAACCGTAAAAGCCTCGGTTTCATGCATGTTAACATCAAAAGCCACCTCCCTAAGTTTGTTTTATTCACTGCTTTAGCACACTCCGTAACCCTGATGTCCTAGCTGTGTCTGAATCCTGGCTTAGGAAGGCCACCAAAAATTCTGAAATTTCCATCCCTAATTACAACATTTTCCATCAAGATAGAACTGCCAAGGGGGGCGGAGTTGCAATCTACTGCAGAGATAGTCTGCAGAGTTCTGTCATGCTATCCAGGTCTGTGCCCAAACAATTCGAGCTTCTACTTTTAAAAATCCACCTTTCCAGAAATAAGCCTCTAACTGTTGCCGCATGTTACAGACCCCCCTCAGCCCCCAGCTGTGCCCTGGACACCATATGTGAATTGATTGCCCCCCATTTATCTTCAGAGTTCGTACTGTTAGGTGACCTAAAATTGGATATGATTAACGTCCTCATAGACATCATCCTGACCAACTTGCCCTCTAAATACCCCTCTGCTGTTTTCAACCAGGATCTTAGCGATCACTGCCTCATTGCCTGCGTCTGCAATGGGTCTGCGGTCAAACGACCACCCCTCATCACTGTCAAATGCTCCCTAAAACACTTCAGCGAGCAGGCCTTTCTAATTGACCTGGCCCGGGTATCCTGGAAGGATATTGACCTCATCCCGTCATTAGAGGATGCCTGGTTGTTCTTTAAAAGTGCTTTCCTCACTATCTAAAATAAGCATGCCCCATTCAAAAAATGTAGAACTAAGAACAGATATAGCCCTTGGTTCATTCCAGACTTGACTGCCCTTGACCAGCGCAAATACATCCTGTGGCGTATTACATTAGCATCGAATAGCCCCTGCAATATTCAACTTTTCAGGGAAGTTAGGAACCAATATACACAGTCAGTGAGGAAAGCAAAGGCTAGCTTTTTCAAACAGAAATTTGCATCATGTAGTACAAATTCCAAAAGTTTTATGGACACTGTAAAGTCCATGGAGAATAAGAGCACCTCCTCCCAGCTGCCCACTGCAATGAGGCTAGGAAACACTGTCACCACCAATAAATCTACGAGAATCGAGAATTTCAATAATAATTTCTCTACGGCTGGCCATGCTTTCCACCTGGCTACCCCTACCCCGGCAAAACAGCTCTGCACCCCCTGCAGCAACTTGCCAAAGTCCCCCCCCCCCCCCCGCTTCTCCTTCACCCAAATGCAGATAGCTGATGTTCTGAAAGAGCTGCAAAATCTGGACCCCTACAAATCAGCTGGGCTAGACAATCTGGACCCTCTCTTTCTAAAATTATCCGCCGCAATTGTTGCAACCCCTATTACCAGCCTGTTCAACCTCTCTGTAAGGGCCGTCGTCAGAATTAGACCAAGGTGCAGCGGAGGATGTGTTCATCTTTGGTATTTAATGAAAAGAGAACACTTTACAAAAATAAACAAAAACGACAGCAAACAGTCCTGTCAGGAAAACACACTAACAGAAGACAATCACCCACAAAAACCCAAAGGAAAAACAGGCTACTTATGTGACTCCCAATCAGCAACAACGAACTACAGCTGTGCCTGATTGGGAGCCACACACGGCCCAAAACAAAGAAATACAAAAACATAGAAAAATGAACATAGAACGCCCACCCAATGTAACACCCTGGCCTAACCAAAATAAAGAACAAAAACCCCTCTCTATGGCCAGGGCGTTACAGTACCCCCCCCAAAGGTGCGGACACCGGCCGCAAAACCTGACTCTGAAGGGGAGGGTCCAGATGGGCCTTCTTACAGCGGCGGCTCAGGTGCGGGACGTGGCCTCCGCTCCACCCTCGGCGTCGCCCACTTAGGTGGCGCCCCTGGTCGAACTGGAGGACTGGTGGGCGACCCTGACTGCCCCCGGCTGGTGGGCGATTCTAGTTGCGCCCAGCTGGCGGGCGACCCTGGCTGCGCCCGGCTGGCGGGCGACCCTGGCTGCGCCCGGCTGGCGGGCGACCCTGGCTGCGCCCGGCTGGCGGGCGTCCCTGGCTGCGCCCGGCTGGCGGGCGACCCTGTCGGCTCCGGCGGCTCCGGGCTGGCGGGCGGCTCCGGCGGCACTGACCCAGGATTCACCAGGCTGGGGAGACATGAAGGAGGCCTGGCCCTGGGCGCAGGCACAGGACTCACCAGGCTGGGGAGACATGAAGGAAGCCTGGCCCTGGGCGCAGGCACAGGACTCACCGGGCTGGCGGGCGGCTCTGGCGGCTCCGGACAGGCGGGCGGCTCTGGCAGCTCCGGACAGGCGGTCGGCTCTGGCGGCTCCGGACAGGCGGGCGGCTCTGGCGGCTCCGGACAGGCGGGCGGCTCTGGCGGCTCCGGACTGGCGGGCGGCTCTGGCGGCTCCGGACTGGCGGGCGGCTCTGGCGGCTCTGGCCCAGGACTCAACAGGCTGGGGAGACATGAAGGAGGCCTGGCTCTGGGCGCAGGCACTGGACTCACCAGGCTGGGGAGACCCACTGGAGGCCTGGTCCGTGGAGGAGGCACAGGACTGACCAGGATGGGGAAACCCACTGCAGGCCTGGTCCATGGAGGAGGCACAGGACTGACCAGGATGGGGAGACCCACTGGAGGCCTGGTCCGAGGAGGAGGCACAGGATAAACCGGGCTGTGGGGGAGCACTGGAGTTCTGGTACGTATGCTCTTTACCCACACTCCAGGCTGAATGCCCACTTTGGCCCGGCACGGGCGGAGCGCAGGCATTGGGCGAACTGGACCCTCCCAGCGCCCTGGAGACACAGTGCGCAGAGCCGTTGCAGGATAACCTGGACCGAAAAGGCGCACTGGAGACCAGACGCGCTGCGCTGGCACAATCTGTCCTTGCTCGATGCCTGCACTCGCATGGCACTTGCAGGGGGCTGGCCTATAGCGCACCGGGCTATGAACGCGCACTGGAGACACCGTGTGCTTAACCGCATAACACGGTGCCTTACCAGTACCATGCTGCTTCCGGTAAGCACGGGGAGTTGGCTCAGGTCTACCGCCTGACTCCGCAAATCTCCCCGTGTGCCCCCCCCCCAATTTTTTTGGCGGGGCTGCCTCTCGTGTCTGTTGCGCTCCTTCGCTTCATACCAGCGCCTCTCAGCTCTTGCCCCCTCGATCTCCCACTGCGGGCGGCGATAATCCCCAGCTTGAGCCCATTACCGTCCAGGATTTCCTCCCAAGTCCAAGTTTCTAGATAGCTCCTCTCCTGGTTCTTCTCCTTGCGCTGCTCCTTCCTCCGCTGCTTGGTCCATTTTTTGGTGGGTGATTCTGTAAGGGCCGTCGTCAGAATTAGACCAAAGTGCAGTGGAGGATGTGTTGATGTCGCTCTTGCTGCTGGTGATTCTCTGATCCACCTCTACACAGACGACACCATTCTGTATACTTCTGGCCCCTCTTTGGACACTGTGTTAACAACCCTCCAGACGAGCTTCAATGCCACACAACACTCCCTCCGTGGCCTCCAACTGCTCTTAAATGCTAGTAAAACTAGATGCATGCTCTTCAACTGATCGCTGCCCACACTTGTCCGCCCGACTAGCATCACTACTCTGGACGGTTCTGACTTAGAATAGGTGGACAACTATAAATACCTAGGTGTCTGGTTAGACTGTAAACTCTCCTTCCAGACTCACATTAAGCATCTCCAATCCAAAATTAAATCTAGAATCGGCCTAGCAGGGTCTTGTAGATGACCTGGAGCCAGTGGGTTTGGCGACGAGTATGAAGCGAGGGCCAGCCAACGAGAGCGTACAGGTCGCAGTGGTGGGTAGTATATGGGGCTTTGGTGACAAAACGGATGGCACTGTGATAGACTGCATCCAGTTTATTGAGTAGAGTGTTGGAGGCTATTTTGTAAATGGCATCGCCGAAGTCAAGGATCGGTAGGATAGTCAGTTTATGAGGGTATGTTTGGCAGCATGAGTGAAGGATGCTTTGTTGTGAAATAGGAAGCCAATTCTAGATTTAACTTTGGATTGGAGATGTTTGATGTGAGTCTGGAAGGAGAGCTTACAGTTTAACCAGACACCTAGGTATTTGTAGTTGTCCACATATTCTAAGTCAGAACCGTCCAGAGTAGTGATGCTGGACGGGCGGGCAGGTGCAGTCAGCGATCGGTTGCGGGCCACTCGGGCTGGGCCGGAGGGCAGGAGGACCACTCGGGCTGATCCTGACAGGCCGGGCACCCTGGCAGATCAGGGCAGGCGGGCACCTCTGGCAGATCAGGGCAGGCGGGCACCTCTGGCAGATCAGGGCAGGCGGGCACCTCTGGCAGATCAGGGCAGGCGGGCCACTCTGGCAGAACAGGGCAGTCCGGCCACTCTGGCAGAACAGGGCAGTCCGGCCACTCTGGCAGAACAGGGCAGTCCGGCCACTCTGGCAGAACAGGGCAGTCCGGCCACTCTGGCAGAACAGGGCAGTCCGGCCACTCTGGCAGAACAGGGCAGTCCGGCCACTCTGGCAGAACAGGGCAGTCCGGCCACTCTGGCAGAACAGGGCAGTCCGGCCACTCTGGCAGTTCAGGGCAGTCCGGCCACTCTGGCAGTTCAGGGCAGTCTGGCCACACCGGCAGTTCAGGGCAGTCTGGCCACTCCGGAAGTTCAGGGCAGTCTGGCCACTCCGGCCGTTCAGGGCAGTCTGGCCACTCCGGCAGTTCAGCGCAGTCTGACCTCTCTGGCGACTGTTGACTGGCGGGCAGCTCTGACGACTGTTGACTGGCGGGCAGCTCTGACGACTGTTGACTGGCGGGCAGCTCTGACGACTGTTGACTGGCGGGCAGCTCTGACGACTGTTGACTGGCGGGCAGCTCTGACGACTGTTGACTGGCGGGCAGCTCTGACGACTGTTGACTGGCGGGCAGCTCTGACGACTGTTGACTGGCGGGCAGCTCTGACGACTGTTGACTGGCGGGCAGCTCTGGTGACTGTTGACTGGCGGGCAGCTCTGGTGACTGTTGACTGGCGGGCAGCTCTGATGACGACTGTTGACTCCTGATGCGTGGGGCAGGTATTGGACGTACCAGCCTGGAGACACGCACCTCCATGCTAGTGTGTCTAGCGGGAAACACCGGACCGAAAGGGCGCACTGGCGGTCTTGAGTGCAGGGTTGGCATCACCCCTTCCGGCTCGATGCTCCCCTTGCCCTGGCACCTGCGGGGCACTGGTACTGGGCGAACTGGGCTGTGCGTCCGTATAGGCGAGATGGTGCGCACCTCAGCGTAACATGACGCCCTCCACCTCGTACGCACCTCCCTGTAGTCACGGGTAGCTGGCTTACGGCTCTTCCCTGGCCTGGCCAAACTACCCGTGTGCCCCCCCCAAAAAAATTCTTGGGGCTGCCTCTCGGGTTCCCTTAGCTCCCTTAACTTGTCCGCCCAGAATTTTCTTTCGTCCTGCCAGTTCCATTCCTCCATTTTCTTCTCCTGTGGCTTCCTCCTCTTCTGCTGCTTGGTCCTTTGGTGGGTGGTTCTGTAACGGCTGTCTTCTGTAGAAATGGACCAAGGCGCAGCAGGTATGTGAATACTCATCTTTAATTAAAATAAAGAAGTAAAGCATCCACTTAACAATGCAAACAAAGTGACAACAGCTACAGTTCTGCAGGCTAGAAACGCAGTGCAAAAACAACCACCCACAACCCCAAAGAAAAACACACACACCTATATAGGACTTCCAATCAAAGGCAACTATACACACCTGCCTTCAATTGGAAGTCCCAATCATCCACCCAACATTTAACCAACACAAACATGCCACGTCCTGACCCAACTACACCCTCTACTGGTCAGGACGTGACACTGGTGTGGCCTCCAGCAGCATTAAGTACTGCAGTGCATCTCCTCCAAATGGACTGCACCAGATTTGCCAGTTCTTGCTGTGAGATGTTAACCCACTCTTCCACCAAGGCACCTGCAAGTTCCTGGACATTTCTGGGGGAATGGCCCACGCCCTCACCCTCTGATCCAACAGGTCCAAGATGTGCTCAATGGGATTGAGATCCGGGCTCTTCGCTGGCCATGGCAGAACACTGACATTCCTGTCTTGCAGGAAATCACGCACAGAACGAGCAGTGTGGCTGGTGCCATTGTCATGCTGGAGGGTCATGTCAAGATGAGCCTGCAGGAAGGCTACCACATGAGGGAGGAGGATGTCTTCCCTGTAACGCACAGCGTTGAGATTGCATGCAATGACAACAAGCTTTGTCCGATGATGCTGTGACACACCGCCCAAGACCATGACGGACCTTCCGCCTCCAAATCGAGAGTACAGGCCTCGGTGTAACGGTGTAACGCTCATTCCTTCGACGATAAACGCGAATCCGACCATCACCCCATCACAACCGCGACTCGTCATTGAAGAGCACTTTTTTCAAGTCCTGTATGGTCCAGCGACGGTGGGTTTGTGCCCATAGGCGATGTTGTTGCCGGTGATGTCTGTTGAGGACCTGCCTTACAAGAGGACTGCAAGCCCTCAGTCCAACCTCTCTCAGCCTATTGCGGACAGTCTGAGCACTGATGGAGGGATTGTGTGTTCCTGGTGTAACTCAGGCAGTTGTTGTTGCCATCCTGTATCTGTCCCGCAGGTGTGATGTTCAGATGTACCGATCCTGTGCAGGTGTTGTTACATGTGGTCTGCCACAGCGAGGACGATCAGCTGTCCATCCTGTCTCCCTGTAGCGCTGTCATAGGAGTCTCAAGGTACGGACATTGCAATTTATTGCCCTGGCCACATCTGCAGTCCTCATGCCTGCTTGCAGCATGCCTAAGGCATGTTAAAGCAGATGAGCAGGGACCCTGGGCATCTTTCCTTTGGTGTTTGTCAGAGTCGGTAGAAAGGCCTCTTTAGTGTCTTAAGTTTTCATAACTGTGACCTTAATTGCCTACCATCTGTAAGCTGTTAGTGTCTTAACGACTGTTCCACAGGTGCATGTTCATTAATTGTTTATGGTTCATTGAACAAGCATGGGAAACAGTGTTTAAATCGTTTACAATGAAGATCTGTGAAGTTATTTGGATTTTTATGAATGTAACGCCCAGGCCATAGAGAGGGGTTTTTCTTCTTTATTTTGGTTAGGCCAGGGTGTTACATTGGGTGGGCGTTCTATGTTCCTTTTTCTATGTTTTTGTATTTCTTTGTTTTGGGCCGTGTGTGGCTCCCAATCAGGCACAGCTGAAGTTCGTTGTTGCTGATTGGGAGTCACACATAAGGAGCATGTTTTTCCTTTGGGTTTTGTGGGTAATTGTTTCTGTTTCTGTTGAGATAATTTCCTAACAGGACTGTTTGGCTGTCGAGTTTTTTGTTCAGTTGTAGTGTTCTCTTTTTGTTCTAATTAAATATCATGATGAACACTAACTCCGCTGCGCCTTGGTCTACTCTCTCTCCCGACAGCCGTTACAATGATTTATCTTTGAAAGACAGGGTCCTTAAAAAGGGACGTTTCTTTTTTTGCTGAGTTTGGCAGCGTTATCAGAAAGCACAGCATTAATTTCCCCTGATACGCAGATGATACACAACTTTACATTTCTGAGTTACGAGAGGATTTTAGCTCCATGGATAAACTATACTGCTCCAAAAAATAAAGGGAACACTAAAATAACACATCCTAGATCTGAATGAATGAAATAATCTTATTAAATACTTTTTTCTTTACATAGTTGAATGTGCTGACAACAAAATCACACAAAAAGAATCAATGGAAATCCAATTTATCAACCCATGGAGGTCTGGATTTGGAGTCACACTCAAAATTAAAGTGGAAAACCACACTACAGGCTGATCCAACTTTGATGTAATGTCCTTAAAACAAGTCAAAATGAGGCTCAGTAGTGTGTGTGGCCTCCACTCCTGATGAGGTGGCGGATGGTCTACTGAGGGATCTCCTCCCAGACCTGGACTAAAGCATCCGCCAACTCCTGGACAGTCTGTGGTGCAATGTGGCTTTGGTGGATGGAGCGAGAAATGATGTCCCAGATGTGCTCAATTGGATTCAGGTCTGAGGAACGGGCGGGCCAGTCCATAGCATCAATGCCTTCCTCTTGCAGGAACTGCTGACACACTCCAACCACATGAGGTCTAGCATTGTCTTGCATTAGGAGGAACCCAGGGCCAACCGCACCAGCATATGGTCTCACAAGGGGTCTGAGGATCTCATCTCGGTACCTAATGGCAGTCAGGCTACCTCTGGTGAGCACATGGAGGGCTGTGCGGCCCCCCCAAAGAAATGCCACCCCACACCATGACTGACCCACCGCCAAACCGGTCATGCAGGCAGCAGAACGTTCTCCACGGCGTCTCCAGACTCTGTCACGTCTGTCACGTGCTCAGTGTGAATCTGCTTTCATCTGTGAAGAGCACAGGGTGCCAGTGGCGAATTTTCCAATCTTGGTGTTCTCTGGCAAATGCCAAACGTCCTGCACGGTGTTGGGTTGTAAGCACAACCCCCACCTGTGGACGTCGGGCCCTCATACCACCCTCATGGAGTCTGTTTCTGACCGTTTGAGCAGACACATGCACATTTGTGGCCTGCTGGAGGTCATTTTGCAGGGCTCTGGCAGTGCTCCTCCTGCTCCTCCTTGCACAAAGGCGGAGGTAGCGGTCCTGCTGCTGGGTTGTTGCCCTCCTACGGCCTCCTCCACGTCTCCTGATGTACTGGCCTGTCTCCTGGTAGCGCCTCCATGCTCTGGACACTACGCTGACAGACACAGCAAACCTTCTTGCCACAGCTCGCATTGATGTGCCATCCTGGATAAGCTGCACTACCTGAGCCTCTTGTGTGGCTTGTAGACTCCGTCTCATGCTACCACTAGAGTGAAAGCACCGCCAGCATTCAAAAGTGACCAAAACATCAGCCAGGAAGCATAGGAACTGAGAAGTGGTCTGTGGTCCCCACCTGCAGAACCACTCCTTTATTGGGGGTGTCTTGCTAATTGCCTATAATTTCCACCTGTTGTCTATTCCATTTGCACAACAGCATGTGAAATTTATTGTCAATCAGTGTTGCTTCCTAAGTGGACAGTTTGATTTCACAGAAGTGTGATTGACTTGGAGTTACATTGTGTTGTTTAAGTGTTCCCTTTATTTTTTTGAGCTGTGTATTACACTGAATTAGTGATTTAAATACTTGGATGGCTCACAACTTGCTCCAGCTAAATCAAGACAAGACTGAGATACTTATTGTTAGAGCCAAAGCACAGAGAGAGAATCTAGCCGCAAATGTTTTATTCACGGGCAATAAAGATAAAACACCAGGTAAAAAACCTAAGTGTTATTTTAGATTCTGAACTGAATTTCGAATCACACATTAGGAATGTGACCAAAATAGCTTTTTACCACCTGAGAAACATTGCCAAGGTGTGGCCGTTTCTCTCTCAGGCTGATACAGAGAGACTCATCCATGCTTTTATTACAAGCAGGCTTGACTACTGTCATGCTCTCCTGTCGGATCTACCCAAGAAAGCCTTTGGTTAACTGCAAAACATACAGAATGCCGCAGCGTGGGTACTGGCCAAGACCAGATGGAGAGCACACATTACACCGGTTTTACGGTCTCTGCACTGGCTGTCTGTGAGCTTTAGAATACGATTTAAGATTATTCTATTGGTTTTTATCTCAATCCACAATTGTTCACCCAAATACACGTCAGACATGCTTTTAAGTTATGTACACAGTAGGTCCCTCAGGTCCTCTGGCACTGGCCTTTTAACTATTCCAAAGCCTAGGACCAAGAGGCATGGAGAGGAAGCCTTTAGTTATTATGCCCCCAGCATCTGGAATAGCCTGCCAGAGAACCTGAGGGGGGCCGAAACTGTGGACATATTTAAAAGAGATCTTAAAACATATTTTTAGCTTTGCTTTTCCTTAGGGTGTTTTTTAGTTTTTCAGATTGTGTCATTCTTCTGTTTTTATCTTCTGTTTGTTGTGTACTGTAGTAAATATTTCAGCTTTAGTTTTCATTGATTTTAATTGTTTTCCTGTAAAGCACATTGCGTTGCATTCCGTGTATGAAGTTTGCTGTACTAATAAAGCTTGATTTGATTTGATCTGTGTGTCCTGTCTCTCTGTTGGTGCGGATGTGGTGGGAGGTGTGTATGTGTGTGTACCGGGGTTGGAGGTAGCGGGGGCATATTGTGTTTCTATTTCTATTCTTTCCTTAAATAAATGCAACACACACAGTGACACGTGCCACATGGCATGCCACAGTTATGCGTCCTGCGTGTGTACAAATACAACCCCCTCCTGAAGGACCTCTGTGTCGGGGAGCGTCCGTCTGGAGGAGTCCTGCAGTGAGCAGCATTATTTCCTGTTCCCTGTCCTGGGCCAACCTTACTGGTGTCAGCAGGGACTGGGTCAGCGTGACACAAACAAACCAATAGGATAGCAGATCTCAGCTCCTTATGAACTAATCCAAGTCTTCTTCTTCTCACACACAGACACAAGGTGATGTCCTGTTAACTCCTGCTGGTATACTAGGGATCTGTTTGTGTGTTTGTTAATTAGGAGCTATTTTAGCCCACAATGAGGCAAAATATAGGTACAACACAGTAACATTCATACAATAAAGTAATGAAAGTATGGAAGCTGCTCTTGAGAAATAGCCTTCACTAAAGCCTTATCAAATCTTGGCTATACCCGGTCCTTCCTACAGGGTCCATTGTTAGGCCCATCTCTCATTCCCTACTCCAGCAAACTAGGTCCCGTCACAGCTGGATCATTATACTGTAGTACCCCTGTAGTACCACTCTCATATCTTAATCATTGAATGTCTTCTTGGCGGTCATACCAAAGGGAATGCCTGACTGTCAATGTGCTATTTCCAAGATAATGAAAAACTGGCAAAATCAGTGCTGAGGGCAACTCATGCTCCCCGCGATGCTAGACGAGATGTGACTTGTCTTCTCTTGCTATTAATAGCTTCACAAAGTTTGCGTCCCAGTGACACCCTATTCGCTATATAGTGCACTACTCTTGAACAGAGCCCTATGGGCATAGGGAATAGGGTGCCATTTGGGACACTTTACAGAGAGATAATTCCTGCCTTATTATCTCAGCGTGGTGTGGTGAAGAAAAGACTCCCAGCCAAAGGTACTGTCTCTGTGGGGCTTCCAGTTGTATAATTACACTGTAAAATTTTTTACTTTCTTTTAAGGTAACTTCCTGGCAATCAGTAACCTGTAAGTTACTTTAGTTTAATGGTGTACCTTTTTATACGGTAATGTACAAATTAAATTAAATTAAATGTTATTGGTCGCGTACACATATTCTGCCGATGTTATCACGGGTGTAGGGAAATGCTTATGTTCCTAGCTCCAACAGTGCAGTAATACCTAACAATACAAAACAATACACGCAAATCCCCAAAATGTTAACAATGGAATTAAGAAATGTCAGAAATGTCAATATAAATATATTCAGTACCGGTCAAAAGTTTGGACACACCTACTCATTCAAGGGTTTTTCTTTATTTTTGCTATTTTCTACATTGTCAAATAATAGTGAAGACATCAAAACTATGAAATAACACATACAGTATGGAATCATGTAGTAACCAAAACATGTTCAACAAATCAAAATATATTTTATATTTGAGATTCTTCAAAGAAGCCACCCTTTACCTTGATGACAGCTTTGCACACTCTTGGCATTCTCTCAACCAGCTTCATGAGGTAGTCACCTGGAATGCATTTCAATTAACAGGTGTGCCTTGTTAAAAGAGAATTTGTGGATTTTTTTCCCTTCTTAATGCGTTTGAGTATATCAGCTGTGTTGTGACAAGGTAGGGGTGGTATACAGAAGATAGCCCAATTTGTTAAGAGTCCATATTCTGTCAAGAGCAGCTCAAATAAGCAAAGTGAATCGACAGTCCTTCATTACTTTAAGACATGAACGTCAGTCCATATGGAACATTTCAAGAACTTTGACATTTTCTTTAAGCACAGTCGCAAAAACCATCAAGCGCTATGATGAAACTGGCTCTCATGAGGACCGCCACAGGAAAGGAAGACCCAGAGTTACCTCTGCTGCAGAGGATAAGTTCATTACAGTTACCAGCCTCAGAAATTGCAGCCCAAATAAATGCTTCACAGAGTTCAAGTAGCAGACACATCTCAACATCATGTTCAGAGGTGACTGTGTGAATCAGTCCTTCATGGTCGAATTTCTGCAAAGAAACCACTACTAAAGGACACCAATAATAAGAAGAGACTAGCTTGGGCCAACAAACACCAGCAATGGACTTTAGACTAGGGGAAATCTGTCCATTGGTCTGATGAGTCCAAATTTGAGATTTTTGGTTCCAACCGCCATGTCTTTGTTAGATGGTGTGTAGGTGAACGGATGATCTCTGCATGTGTTGTTCCCACCGTGAAGCATGGAGGAGGAGGTGTGAGGTGTGGGTACTTTGCTGGTGACATTGTCAGTGATTTATTTAGAATTCAAGGCACACTTAACCAGCATGGCTACCACAGCATTCTGCAGCAATACGCCATCCCATCTAGTCGATGACCCAACACACCTCCAGGCTGTGTAAGGGCTATTTGACCAAGAAGGAAACGTATAATTCACTGTATTTCAATTCCAGTGGGTCAGAGGTTTACATACACTAAGTTGACTGTGCCTTCAAACAGCTTGTAAAATTCCAGAAAATTGTCATGGCTTTAGAAGCTTCTGATAGGCTAATTGACATCATTTGAGTCAATTGGAGGTGTACCTGTGGATGTATTTCAACGCTTACCTTCAAACTCAGTGCCTCTGCTTGACATCATGGGAAAATCTAAAGAAATCAGCGAAGACCTCAGAAAATAAACTGTAGACCTCCAGTCTGTTTCATCCTTGGGAGCAATTTCCAAATGCCTGAAGGTACCACGTTCATCTGTACAAACAATAGTACGTAAGTATAAACACCATGGGACCACACAGCCGTCATACCGCTCAGGAAGGAGACGCGTTCGGTCTCCTAGAGATGAACGTACTTTGGTGCGAAAAGTGCAAATCAATTCCAGAACAACAGCAAAGGACCTTGTGAAGATGCTGAAGGAAACAGGTACAAAAGTATCTCTATCCACAGTAGAACGAGTCCTATATCGACATAACCTGAAAGGCCGCTCAGCAAGGAAGAAGCCACTGCTCCAAAACCGCCATAAAAAAGCCAGACTACGGTTTGCAACTGCACATGGGGACAAAGATCGGAATTTTTGGAGAAATGTCCTCTGGTCTGAAGAAACAAAAATAGAACTGTTTGGCCATAATGACCATCATTATGTTTGGAGAAAAAAGGGGGAGGTTTGCAAGCCGAAGAACACCATCCCAACCGTGAAGCACGGGGGTGGCAGCATCATGTTGTTGGGGTGCTTTGCTGCAGGAAGGACTGGTGCACTTCACAAAATAGATGGCATCATGAGGTAGGAAAATTATGTGGATATATTGAAGCAACATCTCAAGACATCAGTCAGGAAGTTAAAGCTTGGTTGCAAATAGGTCTTCAAAATGGACAATGACCCCAAGCATACTTCCAAAGTTGTGGCAAAATGGCTTAAGGACAACAAAGTCAAGGTATTGGAGTGGCCATCACAAAGCCCTGACCTCAATCCTATAGAATTTTTTGGGGCAGAACTGAAAAGGCATGTGCGAGCAAGGAGGACTAAAAACCTGACTCAGTTACACCAGCTCTGTCAGGAGGACAAACTTATTGTGGGAAGCTTGTGGAAGGCTACCTGAAATGTTTGACCGAAGTTTAACAATTTAAAGGCAATGCTACCAAATACTAATTGAGTGTATGTAAACTTCTGACCCACTGGTTATGTGATGAAAGAGATAAAAGCTTTAATAAATCATTCTCTCTACTATTATTCTGACATTTCACATTCTTAAAATAAAGTGGTGATCCTAACTGACCTAAGACAGGGAATTGTGACTTGGATTAAATGTCAGGAATTGTGAAAAACTTAGTGTAAATGTATTTGACAAAGGTGTATGTAAACTTCCAACTTCAACTATATATGAAGGTGTGTATAGACATTATGGACAGTATATGAATAGGTGTGTACAGCAGTAGTTATATAGGACGAGCCTTGACTACAGTATGGACATATGAAGTAGGTAAAATCATTAAAGACATTTTTTAAAGTGACCAGTGTTCAATGACTATGTACAGTGCCTTTGGAAAGTATTCAGACACCTTGACTTTTTCCATATTTTGTTACGTTACAGCCTTATTCTAAAATTGATTAAATCATTTTTCTCCTTCATCAATCTACACACAATACCCCATAATGACAAAGCCAAAACAGGTTTTTAGAAATTATTGCAAATGTATAATTTTTTTACTCAGTACTTTGTGCACCTTTGGCAGCGATTACAGCATTGAGTATTCTTGGGTATGAGCTTGGCACACCAGTATTTGGGGAGTTTCTTCCATTCTTTTCTGCAGATCCTCTCAAGCTCTGTCAGGTTGGATGGGGAGCATTGCTCCACAGCTATTTTCAGGTCTCTCCAGAGATATTAGATCGGCTTCAAGTCCGGACTCTGGCTGGGCCACTCAAGGACATTAAGAGACTTGTCCCGAAGCCAAGCGGGCTGTCGTGTGAATTTTACTGAGGAGTTGCTTCCGTCTCGCTACTCTACCATAAAGGCCTGATTGGTGGAGTGCTGCAGATGGTTGTCTTTCTGGAAGTTTCTCCCATCTCCACAAAGTAACTCTGGAGCTCTGTCAAAGTGACCATCGGGTTCTTGGTCACCTCCCTGACCAAGGCCCTTCTCCCCCGATTTCTCAGAATGATGGAGTTCACTGTGTTCTTGGGGGACCTTCAATGCTGCAGAATGTTTTTGGTACCCTTCCCCAGATCTGTGCCTCGACACAATCCTGTCTCGGAGCAACTTCTTTGACCTCATGGCTTGGTTTTTGCTCTGACATGCATGAATTTACCACCAGTGACTCCAATAAAGTTGTAGAAACATCTCAAGGATGGTCAATGGAAACAGGATGCACCTGAGCTCAATTTCGAGTCTCATAGCAAAGGGTTTGAATACTCATGTAAATAAGGTATTTCAGGTTTTTTATACATTTGCAAATTTTCTAAAAACCTGTTTTTGCTTTATCATTATGGGGTATTGTGTGAAGATTGTTGTGTTAAAAATACATATATATTTTTTTAGAATAACGCCATAACGTAACAAAATGTGGAAAAAGTCAAGGGGTCTGAATATTTTCTGAAGGCACTGGACATAGAGCAGCAGTCTCTGAGATGCAGGGTTGAGTACCGTGTGGTAGATGGCTAGTAACAGTGACTAAAGTTCAGGGCAGGGTACTGGGCGAAGGCTGACTAGTGGTGACTATTTAACAGTAATGGCCTGGAGATAAAAGCTGTTTTTCAGTACTTTGGTCCCAGCTTTGTTGCATCTGTACTGTGTCCGCTATCTAGATTGTGGTGGGGTGAAAAGTCTGTGTTTCGGATGGCTGAGGTCCTTGATGATATTCTTGGCCTTCCTGTGACACCGGGTGCTATAGATGTCCTGGAGGGCAAGCGGTGTGCCCCCAATGATGCGTTGGGCTGATCAGGCGGTGATACAGCCCGACAGAATGCTCTTAATGGTGCGTATGTAGAAGTTTGTGAGGGTCTTAGGGGCCAAGACAAATTTCTTCAGCGTCCTGAGGTTGAAGAGGCGCTGTTGCGCCTTCTTCACCACACTGTCTGTGTGGATGGACCATTTCAGGTTGCCAGTGATGTGCAAGTCGAGAAACTTGAAGCCTTTCACTGCTGTCGTTTTTTTTGTTGACGTTGAAGGAGATCTTATTTTCCTGGCACCACGCGGCCAGGGCCCTCACCTCCTCCCTGTAGGCTGTCTTGTCATTGTTGGTAATCAGGCCTACCACTGTTGTTTCGTCTACAAACTTGATGATTGAGTTGGAGACGTGCGTGGCCACTCAGTCATGGGTGAACAGGGAGTACAGGAGGGGGCTGAGCCCACACCACTGTGGGGCCCTGGTGTTGAGGATCAGCGTAGTGTAGGTGTTGTTGCCTATCTTCACCACCTGGGGTCGTCCCGTCAGGAAGTCCAGGATCCAGTTGCACAGGGCGGGGTTCAGACCCAGGGCCCAAGCTGAGTGATAAGCTTGGAGGGCACTATGATGTTGAAGGCTGAGCTGTAGTCAATGAACAGCATTCTTACATAGGTATTTCTCTTGTCAAGATGAGATAGGGCAATGTGTAGTGCGATTGCGTCATCCGTGGATCTGTTGGGGCGGTATGCAAATTGTAGTGGGTCTAGGGCGGCGGGTAAGGTGGAGGTGATATGATCCTTAACTAGCCTCTCAAAGCACTTCATGATGACAGTGAGTGGTAAGGGGCGATAGTCATAAAGTTCAGCTGACTTCGCTTTCTTGGGTACAGGAAAAGTGGTGGAGATCTTGAAGCAAGTGGGGACAAACAGACTGCAATAGGGAGAGATTGAATACTGTATGTCCATAAACACTCCAGCCAGCTGGTCTTCACATGCTCTGAGGATGTGGCTAGGGATGCCAGCTGGGCGAAGGTTTTTATCTTGTCCAGGAGCAAGGTGTTGGTGTCGGCGACGTGACTGGTTTTCCCTTTATAATCCATGATTGTCTGGAGTCCCTGCCACATAAGTCTCGTGTCTGAGCCGTTGAATTGCGACTACAATTTGTCTCTGTACTGATGTTTTGCCTGTTTGATTGCCTTACGGAGGGCATAGCTGGACTGTTTGTACTTGTCCATGTTCCCAGTCACCTTGCCGTAGATACATGTGATGGTTTGCGCTTTCAGTTTTGCGTAAATGCTGCCATCTATCCACGGTTTCTAATCGTCACAATGGGAAAAACTTCCTGATGTACTCAGTCACCGAGTAAATGTAAACGTCAATGTTATTCTCAGAGGCAACCCAGTACATATCCCAGTCCGCTTGACCAAAACAATCTTGAAGCATAGATTTCTGAATTGTCAGAGTCCTTACCACAGGTAACACCATGGGTAACACCACGGCACTTACAGGTAACTGGGCTCTGGTCAAAAGTAGTGCACTATATAGGGAATAGGGTGCCATTTTGGACACACAGAGAGAGCTCTTCTCTCCCTTTCTGCTCAAACACCTGTCTCGGTGTCTCTGTAGGAGCCTGTAAATAAGCAATTACACACCGGAGAGAGGAGAGGGCTCTCCATATGTTCATGTATACACTCCTCATGACAACAAAATAGCCCAGCATTCTTTGCTTTAGATTTTATTAGATAGTTTGGGGTTCTCAGTGCAAGTGCCTGTATTTTAGGGATTAACTGAAGGTGAGGGCACAGTATGGGGTTGCTTAAGAATAAACATTAAGTCTTCATAACTCTTTGGAAGGGTGTAAGTGGAAAGTAAACATGCTGTTAAGTTTGGGTATCTTTGGCTCTAGGCCTCATCAAAGTTCGAAACAATCATCTCAGGCATAGGCAAAACAAAGCTGCATTTTATGGTGGGCTGGGACAACCTTTGCGTGCGTGTGTGTGGGCCCAAAGACCTGAGGGTAAGGAGTACGGCTAGAGGGGGTGGGTGGGAAGGACCTGAGGGTAAGGAGTACGGCTAGAGGGGGTGGGTGGGAAGGACCTGAGGGTAAGGAGTACGGCTAGAGGGGGTGGGTGGGAAGGACCTGAGGGTAAGGAGTACGGCTAGAGGGGGTGGGTGGGAAGGACCTGAGGGTAAGGAGTACGGCTAGAGGGGGTGGGTGGGAAAGACCTGAGGGTAAGGAGTACGGCTAGAGGGGATGGGTGGGAAGGAGTAGTGTGTCATTGGTGCGGAGGATATGGACCTTCTGCTGTTTGTTCATTCAATCCCATTACAGTGACATCCTTCTCTCTTCACTCTATCTGACTGAGACAGCGCTATGGGTGTGTTCGTTAGTGTGTCTGCAGCCTATGCATTTCCCACTGTATCTATGTTTCAATATATATAAAGTCATTTTAGTAGTATCTCTGCTTCACAACAGAAGAAAGTTCTTAGAGTTTGACATTGCTTTGAAACCTCATTCCTCCTGCCACACTAAGTCCTTATCATCAACATTTAGTAGTTGTATTTAACCTTTATTTAACTAGGCAAGTCAATTAAGAACAAATTCTTCATTTACAATGACAGCCTACCCCGGCCAAACCCTCCCCTAACCACGCTGGGCCAATTGTGCGCCGCCCTATGGGACTCCCGATCACAGCCAGTTGTGATACAGCCCGGGATTGAACCAGGGTCTGTAAGGGAAATGGGGGATACCTAGTCAGTTGTACAACTGAATGCATTCAACTGAAATGTGTCTTCTGCATTTAACCCAACCCCTCTGAATCAGAGAGGTGCAGGGGGCTGCCTTAATTGTCATCCACATCTTTGGCGTTAACAGATTTTTACCTTGTCCAACGCTCCTACCAGCCAGGCTACCTGCCACTACGTGCCGACGGTAGTGATGCCTCAAGCACTGAGATGCAGTGCCTTAGACCGCTGGGCAACTCGGAGCTTTTATGTTTTTTAATTATTAACAAAAAAGCTAAACGATGTCCGATTCAATTTAACTCCAATCAATTTAAGTAGAAGACAGAACCAGCTGTGTGTGTGTGTGTGTATGTGTGTGTGTGTGTGTGTGTGTTGTGTGTGTGTGTTGTGTGTGTGGCAATGTTGTGGAGAACAGAACTAGCTGTCGCCATTGGCGTCAGCTAATGGAGATGCTAATAAATAAATAAAAAATCAAAGAACAAACATCTCATTGGACCATATCACCAAATATAACCCAACAGAGTGCATAGCATATTCATCCTCTTTGTTTATTTGATTAATCTTTTGTCCAACATACAGCTAACAAACACAACGGCGAGGGCAACAGACAGACGATAAACCCAGCTAGGGCAGAAGATGAGAATATTGATTTACAGTCTTCTTTTTGTCCAATCACAGGGTCTACTGTCACAGTCTGCCCTTGACCCTCACTGGGCGTTACAGGCATATGGACAGCTACATACATACATACCACATTGACCCTGAGGGGGTAAACACCACAGAACTAGAATAAGTAGAACGGGGCCTTCCCATTCAAGTCAATGATGCCATAATGAGTGGACTGGCAGCCATTTTGAGTGTACCCATGAGTTTACCAATCAAATTGCTATGCTATTTCTATGGTAAACACAACAGGCCCATGGGTTTAAACATACATGTAGAACATCACACTCAGGAATGATATAGACTGTATGCATGGCTCTAGCTCGACTGCATCTGTCCCGGCCACTAGTGTCACTCAATAGTGTTAGTTAATCTGCCCAGGCCTAAGTATAGGACGACACCAACAACAGTGACAGCACGATAAACCTCACTGCATCTGTGAGTCTCTGAAGGTTGAAAAGACCAAGTTCAGGAGGGACAGTGGAGACAAGGGGACAGTAGTTTCACATGGGGAGGATGGTGATGAGGACCGTCTTTGGCTCCATTTCAATTATCCAAACTGGTATAGTGCATAAAATGCAGCAATGTATTGGCCATATTCTAAATGGCATGCTTGGAGCCCTTTTATGCATCTGGTTGTCTCAATTCAGTGGAAGAGTGTGGATATGTAATGGTGGTAAATTAAACATTCCTAATTGTAATAGAGTGTGTACACTATCATCATTATTGGTTTCTTTGATATATCCCTTCTCTAGGTCACCTCAGAGGGAGAGTCACATCATGATCACCATGTACATGGACACAGACACACACTATGGCTATAACAGTGGCTGAGGTGCAGTACATAGAAATCCCTGCTGCAACATGGAGGGCGACTCAAATGGCACCCTATTCCCTATAGTCCATTACTTTTGACCAGGGCCCACAAAGTGCTCCAGTCAAAAGTAGTGCACTTAATTGGGAATAGGATGCCATTTAGGATGCAGCCACTGTCTGTCAACATGATAATGGACAGCCTCAGTCCAGTCCTGCCTGGTGTTTCTATGATGGTCAGAGGCCACATTCTACAGTGGTTGTTGACAACCTGGGCTAAACCAAATCCTCTTAGAAGTGGGTGGAGGGGACCCGATAGGCAGTGATGGTTATGGATCGGGCAGTTGGTTAGTGATGGCAGTGGGTTATTGCAACACAGAGACAGAGAGTTCATTATCATTGTTCTTTTTACTAACGTCTTCTTAGTCAGTGTCCCGCCGTTGTTGTGTCCTGGCAGAAAAAGCATCAGAGACACCTTGTGTGTGTTTGTTTGTTAGTTAAGGCTATTGATCATTTTCTGATGACCGGATTGGAGATGAGTGGTGACTGAGTGACACAAACATTGAGGATTAATAGTCTGATAGGTTAGAGTTCTGAGTTCTGTGTCGGCATCCCCCTTCCATCTTCTGACGATGAGTCACAAAATGGCAGCAACAGTGGACATTTCTCCTGGGAAGTCTCTCTTCTTTTGACCCAAGACAAACCAACTCTGTCCTGTTCTAGCACAGAATTATCAACATGCTATGCTAGCTACCAATGGGGAAACACAACAAATAAACACACAAGGTCATGGGTTGTTAAGCAATGGATAGGTTGGGGGGGGTTGAACAACTAATGTGACCCGACAGCAGGACAGGTCATAGCTTGAAGGAGGGGGTTGGACAGCTAATGTGACCCGACAGCAGGACAGGTCATAGCTTGAAGGAGGGGGTTGGACAGCTAATGTGACCCGACAGCAGGACAGGTCATAGCTTGAAGGAGGGGGTTGGACAGCTAATGTGACCCGACAGCAGGACAGGTCATAGCTTGAAGGAGGGGGTTGGACAGCTAATGTGACCCGACATCAGGACAGGTCATAGCTTGAAGGAGGGGGTTGGACAGCTAATGTGACCCGACAGCAGGACAGGTCATAGCTTGAAGGAGGGGGTTGGACAGCTAATGTGACCCAACAGCAGGACAGGTCATAGCTTGAAGGAGGGGGTTGCAACAATCAGCGTGGTCTCTCCTCAAGCAGACAGACATTTCCTTGTCTCCTTTGTTTCAGCAGGCATGCGGTGGTGTAACTTCAGATAAAATATATAAACAAATATCTATATACACATAATTATAACAGTTAAAATTTAAAATCATTTCCCATAAATGAAAAGTGATATGTAAACATGCACACGTCTCACTGAGTCGCCGGGATCCAGGCTCCATAAAGACTAAAATGAGCCCCGATATCCAATGACCATTGGCCGACAATTCTATGTTATGATAGTAGAGGTGATGTGGTCATTGAAATGTTGCCTGTATGTACTGGTTAGAGGTGTTACAGGGTCAGACAGACCCTGTGGTCCATACAGATAAAGTCTACGTCTCAAATGGCACCCTATTCCTATATAGTGCACTACTTTTGATAGGGTTCTGGTCTAAAGTAGTGCACTATATAAGGAATAGGTTGCCATTTGGGACTGTTATACCTCTACTCCATGGTCATTGGACATGTGTCTCTGTTTTAGTGGGTCCTGGACGTGATAGTCCCGGCTCAGTGTGGTTTTAAAGGGATCTAGGGCCAAAGACATCAAAGCCTCGCCCGGTAAGCGGAGCTCAGGGTCAGTCCTAATGGCACCCTATTCCCTATTCAGTGCACTACTTTTGACCATCACAAACTTTCATTGTATGCGGGTGATCTTCTGCTGTTTATTTCGAACCCTCACAGTACAGTTCCCACGGTTATAGATACGTGGGATATGAATTCGGCAAGATCTCTGGTTACAAGCCGAACCTGAACAAGTGAATGACACAGTATGTAGTGCATTTTTGATGGAATTCCCTTTAAAATGACCAAGGGCCCCTTCACCTACCTTGGCATAAAAATGACCATCAGCTACAATGACTTGCTCAGGTTCAACTTCAAACCACTACTAGAACTTACCAAACAAGACATTTCACCATTGTCCACGCTGCCAATCTCCCTCGCAGGCCGCATTCATTGACCCCATAGGGCTCTGGTCAAAAGTAGTGCATTATTAGGGAATAGGGTGCCATTTGGGACAAACACTCAGTGTTGAATGCGGGCTCACTTCACTCTCACCCCCCTGTGCCATGCACCCTAACCCTTACATCCTACATAGGGCGGTGCACAATTGGTCCAGGGTTTGGCCGGGGTAGGCCGTCATTGTAAATAAGAATTTGTTCTTAACTGACTTGCCTAGTTAAATAAAGGTTAAATAAATAAATAAAATAAATAAAATCCTAGGGTCCAAGGGTGCTATGGTGCCAGAGGGGATGTTTTGTGTTCCAGCCCCAGACTGAGTCATTGAAGTGACCCACTAAAGAACACTGATCTATATTTGCTCTTCTATAGTCTCAAACTCTACACTAATAATATATCATTAAAAAACACATTCATGTGCACCACACCTACTTCCACGATATACAAATACTGTGTCTGCACATATATAGTTGGCTACTATTGTTGGGACAGTACTATAAGGGTATATCGTAGTAGCTGCCATGCTATCTCTGCCTCACTGGTGTCTTGCCTGTTTAGCTAGCGATTTTCAGTTCAGCACATTTTAATTGATAACATATCTTCCTGTTGCCTGAATGGTACGGTCCAGCAACAAACATGAATGGAATTACACCCACCATTTTCAGTCGGGCCCCTGGGTTTTGCACTCTTGGACGGCGAGCTGATGTTTTCACACCGTAATTAGGAATAGTGCTTCACAGTGTAGATCCTCCTGAAATAGCAGGTTAAATTTAGGTCCAGTCCGAGCTATGGTAAATCAGACTCCTCAGGCCTGGGGCAGTCAGGCTGTTATTCTATCACTAGCTAGCTGGATCCATTTCAATCTCTAACCCTCTAAAAGTGTCCTCTGGGACATCTGTTGCTGGGTGAGGCTTGTTGATTCAATCTAAAGCTGTCCTAACACATTACAGTAAGGACCTACCATACCTCCGTCAGTCTCCTCTCCCTCTACACTGGGCTCTGTTCCTAAAGCTGTCCTAACACATTACAGTAAGGACCTACCATACCTCCGTCAGTCTCCTCTCCCTCTACACTGGGCTCTGTTCCTAAAGCTGTCCTAACACATTACAGTAAGGACCTACCATACCTCCGTCAGTCTCCTCTCCCTCTACACTGGGCTCTGTTCCTAAAGCTGTCCTAACACATTACAGTAAGGACCTACCATACCTCCGTCAGTCTCCTCTCCCTCTACACTGGGCTCTGTTCCTAAAGCTGTCCTAACACATTACAGTAAGGACCTACCATACCTCCGTCAGTCTCCTCTCCCTCTACACTGGGCTCTGTTCCTAAAGCTGTCCTAACACATTACAGTAAGGACCTACCATACCTCTGTCAGTCTCCTCTCCCTCTACACTGGGCTCTGTTCCTAAAGCTGTCCTAACACATTACAGTAAGGACCTACCATACCTCCGTCATTCTCCTCTCCCTCTACACTGGGCTCTGTTCCTAAAGCTGTCCTAACACATTACAGTAAGGACCTACCATACCTCCGTCAGTCTTCTCTCCCTCTACACTGGGCTCTGTTCCTAAAGATGTCCTACTGGGCTTTTCTGATTGGGACACGGGGCTCATCTCTGCTCTCAGAGATCTCTGTCTCTACAGTGATACAGAAGTCAGGTCCGCTCTACCCTGTCTCCCCTCTACACTGAGTTCTGTTCCACGGATCTGTCTGGACAGACCAATGGCCCTGAGTAACTTAGTGAAGATGGTGAGATAAAAACACTTCGACTTCCCTTTCCCTCAAGGCCTGACACCAGATCAGCCATTGGTATTCTTCAAATTCTAGTCTAAATATGCTTGTTGAGGGCCAAGATGATGGGGGGGGGGGGGATCCCTACATGTTAGTTTGAGTTTCCCAGGCTTCCCAGGCCACTGTTGCTGTGGATTTTGCCCTGCTGCCACCATCAAGCATAAACAAAGCAGTCAATTATAGATGCTCTCTTTCTGTTTCATGTCTCAGGCAGTGTGCAGTGTTCTGGCGTCGTGGAAAGACACTGGAGTGAATACTCTACAAGCTCTGATTCATTATTCAACGGGTTCCTCAGAGAGAGGAGCACTTGTACACACACACACACACACACACACACACACACACACACACACACACACACACACACACACACACACACACACACACACACAC